>NW_015166435.1:1094463-1128134 GCF_001447785.1 Gekko japonicus | reverse complement strand
TATAAGTTCCATGGCCAGGGTCCCTTTGCGGTCCCCAGGGGGTGGGGAGCGAACCTGCACACACCCTCCTTCGGCTGGAGCACAGCTTCACCCCCGGGAGGTCTGGGAGGTGAGTCTGCTAGCGCGCCACCATAAACCGGAAGTCAAAATTATGGATACTTTCAATGATCTAAAGGCCATAGGAAGCCCACCAACTGATGATTCTGTTATTGCTGTAATTTTGGGCTCATTAACAAATGACTATGCTCATGAAGTTGCATTCTTGAAGGGAGTAGAGAAATTAACCATTGATTATGCAATTTCTTATTTGGAAGCTGAGGGGAATAGAAGGGAAATCTCCCAGCTCGCTGATAGCATGTCAGTTCTTAGAGTGAAGCCTGCTTATCAAAGAGGAAATGTAAAGGAAGATGTTAAATGTTTTATATGTGCAAAAACTGGTAATCTCGCCAAACAATGCCGGTTTAAACCAGCGCAAGATGAAAGAGACCACACCACGCGGACGCCCACTGAAATAGGAGCCTCTAGGGGGCATGGCAGTTGAAGGCCAAATGTTACCCACAAGCAGAATGGGAGAAGGCCTGTATTCTTTTTTAATAAAACACAGCCAGATACTGTAGATCTAAAACAGAGTGGAAATGTGCATGCATTGTCTGTTTGTGGAAGAGAATCTGATGCTAAAACTCTATGGCTTCTCTATTTGGGGAGCTATGTACACATTGCAAACTCTGTTGAATGGTTTGTTGATTTGGATAGAGAGAAAAAGCCTAATTTGCAACAAGTTAATGGTCAAGAATTAGCTGTGAAAGGAACTGGAACTGTTGTGCTGAACATTTTGAATACATGTGGTGAAATTGAGGAAGTTATACTCAAAGATTGCATTTTTGTTCCTGAGGCCACTATTTGCCTCATATCCACTATGAGGATCATAGCAACTGGTTTTAAAATTAATCTTGATCAGGGCCAAGGCAAAATTTGGCATAAAGATTGTGTTGAGCTAATGATTGAAGAGCATGGGAATTTTCATTATCTAAGAGACATTGCTGTTGCTAGTGATGATGAAATGGACACTAATGGGCCAGTGTACCATACAAAATCATCTGCATGTGATCACAAGGACTGTTTCTATGCATGGCATGTAAAGTTTGCTCATAGGAATGTGCATAGTGTACAAAAGCTGTTGAAGGACTGTAATATCAATGCTGTTGATTGTGATGCTATGAAAAATGGTTGTGAAACCTGTTTTAAAGCAAAAGGCACAGCTCCTAGCTACAAGGGCAAATTTCCTGAACAAAATACAAAGTTTCTAGAGATTGTGTACTCAGATCTTGTTGGTCCAGTAAAGGAGTCTGCTGGAGGCAGCAAGTATTTTGTCAGTTTTATGGAAGAAAAATCCAGATATGTCTATACATACCTACTTAAAAGCAAAGATCAAGTGCTTGAAAAGTTTAAATGCTATGTTGCAGCTGTTAAAAACAAGTTTGGAAAAGCACCAGAGGTACTGTTTACAGATAATGGCACAGAGTACCACGGCAGGGAGTTCCAAAGATTCATGCAACAAGAAGGAATTGAACATAAGAAAACAATTTCCTTATTCGCCACAACAAAATGGAAATGCAGAACGCTTAAACAGAACCATTCAAGAAATGGCGCGTTCTATGTTAACGCAATCTGGACTTTCAGAAAATATTTGGGCTGAAGCAGTCAATACAGCCGTTTACCTTCATAATGAGTTCCATCAAAAACCACAAATAAAAGTCCTTTTGAATTATGGCATAATAGGGTGCCTGGACTTAAACACATAAAAGCCTTTGGATCTAAAGTCTATGCCCACATACCAAAGGAGAGAAGGGGCAAACTTGACGCAAGAGCAGAGCCTGGTGTCTTAGTGGGGTACACTCTTGGAGGAAGAGGCTACAGAATCCTAGACCCTAAAACTTGCACAGTTAAGGAATGCAATGTGGTACATGTTGATGAAAGCAACATCCTACAAACCTCTAAGCCAGCTGAGTCCACAGTTCAACCTGCTACTCAGGAATCTACAGAAGTCTCCTTCAACGACTTGTTCGCTTGGCAATCTGCAGAGACCACCTGTGAACAGGCAGGTCCATCTCCACAAGAGAGTTCCAGCTCAGAAGGGGAACGAGGAGAGGCTACGCCAAGAGAAGGGGAACCAACCACTGTGAGACAATCAGCAAGAAGTAACAAAGGAGTACCACCACCAAGATATGGAATTTGTGCAAATGTACAACCAGTGAAGGAACCTTATACCTGGAAGGAAGTCAATCAACCACCTGCATCAGAGAGCTTCTCACAAAAATCTGGAATAGACTTTTCTGATACTTTTGCACCTGTTGTAAGCTACATATCCTTCAGGACACTTCTAAGCATAGCAACCTCAAGGGGCATGCATATTGAACATTTGGATGTCAAAACTGCTTTTCTCAATGGAGACCTGACTGAAGAGATCTACATGGAACAACCAGAAGGATAGAAGGATTTTCAATGGAAGGACAAGAGGGCCTAGTGTGCAAACTCAACAAAAGCGTTTATGGATTAAAACAAGCAGCGAAAGCATGGAATGACAAACTGACTAAGCTGTTACAAAAACAGAACTTTCAACAAGGAACAGCAGAACCTTGCTTGTTCTCAAGACTTAAAAATGGACAATATCAATACATACTCATTTATGTTGATGACTTGGTTGTTTGTTGTCAAGACCAAGGAGATGTACAAGAAATAGCAGATGAACTGAACAAAGAAGTTGAAGTGAAACAATTAGGACCCATAAAGCACTACCTTGGAATACAAATTGAAAGAACTGAGGATGGAAGTTTTCTTTTGAGCCAAAAACAAAAGATCATGGACTTTATTGAATCTGTGGGAATGAAACATTCCAAACCAGTGAGCACTCCTCTTGAAAAGGATTACCTCAAGAATACAGATGGACCACTACTTCAAGACAACCATGACTACAGATCCCCAATTGTTTATGGCTCTTTGTGTGAAGAAGAGAGGAAGCGCTTCTCTAGAAGCCAACACAGTTAAGAAAGATGTAGCTGTTAGCATAGTAGTACTGAGAGTAACTGCAAGTATGTAACCTTTTCATTTTATTTCTTTTATCCAAAGTACCTTACCCATGCTTTATTTTGTTTTGTAGTAAAGATATTTTTCTTTTACTAATGTGGCTCTTGTGTTTGCAATACGACCATCGATCTTGAATCTCAGAATCCCAACACTACCCAGTGCTATCTGCACGCACGTGTAAACGTGAAAAAGCAGGTTATGGGCAGGAGCCGACCCGAATGCTCTTTCTTTCCCTTTTCAGACGAAGGAAACGGAACCGAAAGCCTCGAAGCCAGGGTAATTTACAAGGACGATGAAACACTTCCGCTTGTTGACAACACCCCTTTTGTGTGAAATCAACACCGCAGACCAAGAGTTCCCGATCTGGGAAGGGTTTTTGTTGTTAGTTTGTTTGTTTTTTTAGCAAGTCAAAACCCTTCAGGAATTCATTATAGAGTTCATTTTGCTTTGGTCAACGGGAAGGTCACATGTGTCTTGCACCCAATCTGTTACTACAGCGAGAAAAAGCCAGCCAATCTTGGGCGAGGTCTTAGTAAAAATGACCTGAGCCTTCAGCTTCGTGCTTGGACATGGGCTATTTCGCGTCCTGGGGTCTCTTCCTCCTTTTGTCTTTGCTTGGAGGAGAATGTCCCAGCAGTGAACATGTAGGCTAAAGGCGGAAATATTCCCATCCCGTCTATTTCTTTGTCTCCAAAGCAGATCCCAGGATACAGAGGAAGGGACCTTTGAGTCTGAAAGCTGGCACCCCCCAAAAAAATCTTTTTGGTCCCCAAAGGGCCACTGGACTCGAATCCAGCTGTTATACATAGGACGGTACACTGAAGGGTTTTCCAGTGCTGCTCTAAGCCGACCCACTTGGAATCCGACTCAGCTATTAGCCGGGCTGGCTCCCGCCCCGGAAAATATTCTCTGGGATCGCACTGTGGTTTGTCTGCATCGCTTAAATTGCCTGCTAAACTAGATCTCGGTACCTGTTTTCAGGGGCAGTGGGCCAGCCACACCACGGAATGCGTGCATTTTTGTGGCCGAAAGATGGGGTCTATTCCCTTATCCCTTGCCAAGGGATATAAGGGAATAGACCCCATCTTTCAGCCCCAAAATGCATGCATGCAAAGGGAGCTTTTGAATTCGGATACGGACACTCACAAGTGTCCTGTTTTGGAATTTTATTCGTGAACTTGCAGATCTCTCTCTTTTTTGGGGGGGGGGGGAGAAACTACTTTAGCTATAGTGCATTTAATATATATTCTAGCCGAGATTCGTAACTGCCGCGTTCATTGTAATCATTTTGAATTTAATTGGATCGCTGTTTCGTTAGACCCGTGCTCTTCAAAGAAGAAGCTCAGCAATTTACTCATTTATTATTATTATTTTTAAGCATGTACATTATCCTCCGAGTACAATTTTCCTAAATATATGCTAGAGTAGATAAATAACGAAATGAATTTCACAATGGGCCTTGAATGCCTGGAAGGCTAAATCGAATCTCTCAAAAAAAGGAGTCAGCAGCTATTCCAATCAAAATCCCTTTCGACATCAAGTGCCTCCAAAAGTCTGAGTTTGGAGGAAAGTGATTGTTCTTGAGCGCCGCCTGGCGGCCTGCATTACATTCGGGAACATGCACCAAGAGCGCTCCGCAATGCAAAGCGGCGTCATTTTGCGCACCACTCGACTTTTCTGGGTCATTGCTGAAGGCGAGCTCTAATCCTTTGACAGAGTAGGGGGGGTTGGTCTGTTCTAGCCGAGGGTGGATTTCTGCGTGCATTCAAGTCTCGAGTCCTATTTTTTGCTAAGAGAATCTAGATTAAAACGAAACCGGTTTTAAAGTCAATTCAGGTGGGGTAGCATGTCGGTCTGAAGCGACAGAATAAAGTTGGGGTCCACCAGTGGCACCGCTGAGACCCACAGAGTTTTATTCTGGCTAGAAGCTTTCTGTAACTGAACAGGTGTGCCTGCACACAAAAGATTTAAACTTTGTTGGTCTTAAAGGTGCCACTGGTGGACGCAGACTCTGTTTTTAAAGCGTGTGCGTTGTATCTATTCGGCTAAGCGCACCACCGGTCGCCGCGTGGCTCAGGCTGGAGGCAAACCCTCCTGCAAGGACGTTTCCAAAGAGGAGAGGAAATGTCTCGCCTGCCTCTCGACGGGAGCCTTGCCTTCTCTAGGAAGGAGAAGAGAAACTCTGGCACATGGATTCTCTTCTCTCCAAGACCCAGGGGCGGATTAACCATTAAGCAGACTAAGCACGTGTTTAGGGCACCAGGGCCAAAGGGGGCGCCACGAAGTTGGGAAAAGGGTGAAAAGCTTACTTTGTACAGTCTATTGTGTTATCATATTAATACATTTTTGTATTGCTGCAACCTGCATTGTCTATCTGGTCAGACAAGTCGACAACTAAAATGGACTGGGTCAGTGTGGAAAGGAGGGGGGGGCACCAAGATTGGCCAGTGCTTAGGGCCCTTAATGAGTGAACCTTAATCCGTCCCTGCCAATTGAGCCTTAATCCACCCCTGCCAAGACCTGAGCGAAACTGGCAGCCCTGTTTGGGTTTGGCCTTCCGCCTGGGGCGGGTGAGGTGGATGGATCTCATGTCTCTGGTAAAAACCCGGGGGCTCCTCTTGCACCCCCAGACCAATGCTCCCTCTAAGCTGTGGGGTGGTCTTGTGAGCAACAATGCTACTTCGTGAGCGACGGGCATTCCAGTTGTGAGCGAGCGATTTGGCTCCTGTTTGCTCTGGAGTCATCCTTCCTGAGCGAAGGCCAAAACGTGTGAGCCAAAAGGCTAAAAAACCCTCTGAGTCAGCTCACCCCGACTCAGTTTAGAGGGCACGCTGCAACCGGCTCCCTCTGAGCTGTGGAGTCTTGTGAGCAAAAATTCTACTTCGTGAGCTGCTGGCATCCAAGTTGTGAGCGAGCGATTTGGCTCCTGTTTGCTCTGGAGTCATCCTTCCTGAGCGAAGACCAAAATGTGTGAGCCGGAGGCTAAGAAACGGTGAGCTGGCTCACACTGACTCATCTTAGAGGGAACAGTGTCTTCTTCTTCTTCTAGCAGATCCTCGCTCTCCCAGTAGCCCTCCCCACCCCCGAGGTGCTCCTCCCTGGTCGCTTGCAAAGAGGGAGGGAGCCCCCCCGCCAGACACTTCGGGGGTTTGGGGGCTTAGAAGCCTCCTGGGTCTCCCGCCCCCTCGGCCCCCACACACCTCAGAAGCCCTCGGCTCTTCCCACTCACCCCCTTCTCCACCCCTGACTTAATCCCCCCCCCCGCATGGGTGCCCATAGGCTCCTCCTTACGCAACCGTATCTCCCCCCCACCGAGAAAAAATTACCCCCCAAAAGCAAAAGGGGTGGAGGGGGTGGGGGACGAGTGAGCGGCTGCTTCGGGAGATCAAAGGCTGGATCTCTCTCCCCGCATCTGGCGAGCCGAGCGGGACTTCAAAGGGGTTGGAACAATGAGGGCCCCCCCTCCCGACCCGTCAAGTATCTCTGCAGAAGAGGGACTCCGCGGCTTCCCCCCCTACGGAGGGACCTGGCCGGGTTCAGACGTGCCTTGGCAAACGCGTGTCTCGAGCTCCAAGGGATCCCCCCCCCCACCACAAAATGACCTCCGTTCTCAAGGCCGCGAGTATTGGAGTCAATATACAGCCGCCACGGCCGCCTTCCCTCCACGAGCTCCGGACAGGGAACTCCAGAGCAAGGCTCCCTCTAAGCTGCGGAGTCTTGTGAGCAAAAACTCTACCTGATGAGCTACCGGCATTAAAGTGGTGAGCGAGCGATTGATTGGGGGCCGCTGCATAAATCCGTTTGCTCTGGAGCCCCATCCTTCCTGAGTGAAGACGAAAATGTGTGAGCCGGAGGCTGAAAACCTGTGAGCTGGCTCACACTAACTCAGCTGAGAGGGAACACTGCAAGTCCCAAGGCGCCTTTGCTCTGACCCAGTTGGTGATGGCTGAAATCTCAGCTTCCCCCTCTGCCTGGTGTCCTGGGTGTCGCACCCCCTCCCCATTCATTCTGCAGTCCTTTGACACACACACACCAATCCGGGGTCTTGGCTGGTTGATATCCCACCCCACTGGTGGACCTCCTGATGGCACCCTGGTATTTCTGGCCACTGTGTGACACAGAGTGTGTGTTGGAATTGCAAGTTGCTTACCCTTCAGCCATTACAGAGTTAAATGTTGTTTGTTAGGAAACAGGATGTTACGTTACATAATGTATTCAACGGCGGGAAGGTTTGTGGGAGTTGTTTAGACTAATGAAGTGACCTTTGTATTGGTCAACTAACAACTTGTTTGTGGAAATGCTTTGATCTAGCATTAATGTATTCACAAGGTTTATGGCCCTTTGTGTGAACCAAAGAGTTAGTTCTCTTCTAGAAGCCAAGACAGATAGAAAGATGTAGCTGTTCGCATATATTACTGAGAGTAACTGCAAGTATGTAACCTTTTATTTTATTTCTTTTATCCAAAGTACCATACCCATGTTTTATTTTGTTTTATAGTAAAGATATTTTTCTTTTACTGTGTGCTCTTGTGTTTGCAATACAACCATCGACCCAGAATCAAATAATCCCAACAGTGTTGGACTGGATGGGCCTTTGGCCTGATCCAACACTGGCATCTCTTATGTTCTTAGGTAAAGGTAAAGGTTCCCTTGCTCGAAAGCCAGTCGAGTCCGAATCTAGGGTTGCAGTGCTCATCTCCGTTTCAAAGCCGAAGAGCCAGCGCTGTCCGAAGACGTTTCCGTGGTCATGTGGCAGGCATGACTAAACACCAAGGCACACAGAATGCTGTTCCCTTCCCACCGAAGTGGCACCTATTTATCTACTTGCAATTTCTTGCTTTCGAACTGCTAGGTTGGCAGGAGCTGGAACTAGAGACGGGAGCTCACTCCATCATGTGGCACACTCGGGTCTCGGACTGCTGAACTACTGACCTTCCGCAGCCTGCAGTTCAGCATCTTAACCACTTGAGCCACTGCAGCGCCATCTTATGTTCTTACCTTAATGTTAAACTTCATCCATCCCCTGTTTTCTACCCCGCCACTCTCCCCAAGGGAGACCCAAAGCGGCTTACATCCAGTGTTCCCTCTAAGCTGAATGAGTGTGAGCTAGCTCACAGTTTTTTAGCCTCCGGCTCACACATTTTCCTCTTCGCTCAGGAAGGGAGGGCTCCAGAGCAAACTAATTGATGCAGTAGCCAAATGGCTCGCTCACAGCTTTACTGCCAGCAGCTCACAACGGAGAATTTTTGCTCACAAGACTCCACAGCTTAGAGGGAGCACGGCTTACATCCCGGTTCCTCTCTCCTCCGTTTTATCCTCACAACAGCCCTGTGAGGTAGGTTAGGCGGACAGGGTTTGTCCCAAGCTCATCCAGCAAAGCTTCCGTGGCAAAGTGGGGATTTGTTGGGACGGACACACACAGCATAGAGAGACAACAGAGTAATGAAGGCAGCCAGACTTAGTTTAAGGAAAAGAGTAAAGGAAAGGGTTACACTTGGGAAGAAAAATAACAGAAATCCTATCGACCTTATTCTAAGACCCACGTTAATAAAAAAAAAGTCCAGTAGCACCTTTAAGACAAACAAACCTTATTGTAGCGTAAGTTTTCGAGAAACACAGCTCTCTTCGTCAGGAGAGCTGTGTTTCTCGGAAGCTTACGCGACAATAAAATGTGTAAGTCTTAAAGGTGCGACTGGGCTTTTTACTGTTTTGCAGCAACAGACTGACACACGTCTAACTCCTCTGGAACTAAGGTCCGTGTTGCCTGTCTGGATGCGAAACCTGGTGGGCGTGAGGAATATGGTCACCTTCTCTGGTCCCTCAACCAAGCCGCTGACATTCGCATGCCTGCATAAACAAGCTAACTCTTTCCTGGGGGAAGGATGAGCTTGCAAAGGTCTCCCAGATCCTGGTCTGGTGGGGAGGGGAGGGATTTTTTAAAAGGCCAGCTTTGGTCCAGAACTCTTGGCCGGCCAAGAAAGCAGAAAGAAAACTGGGGAGGTACTTTCCTCCCACCCAGCCCCATCAGAGGCTGTGGAGGCAGGGCTTCTAAAAGCCCGGTTCTCAAGGGCTCCCACCAATGCTCCCTCTAAGCTGTGGAGTCTTGTGAGCAAAAAATTTTGCTTTGTGAGCCACTGGCATCAGGGCCGGCTCGAGGTGTTTCTGTGCCCTAGGCGAGGCTGCCTTGTGGCACAGATGCCAACCTCCTGGTGGGGCCTGGATACCTGGAGACCTCTGGAGCCAGCCACCCTTTTGCTACCGTTGCCACCGCCTCCCCCCCCCCCTGCGGCTGTCGGACCCAGTGAGCGCGCCTCGCACATTCCTGCAGTGCCCTCCAAGATGGAAGAGAGATTTCTCTTGCGCTCCGCTTTCGAAGGCAGTTTGGGAGGGAGGTGGGGGGGATCCTGTCTCCGGGTGGGGAATGCTCGCCGGATGCCTCTCCCCAATTAGCGAAGCACTGACATTTGGAGAGCTGCACGAGGGCTTTTGGTGGGGGGGAGGCACAGCTCGGTGCCCTTTCCAGGGACCGCCGCCCCATCTAGGGCCCAGTGCTCTAGGTGAATGCCTAGTTCGCCTAGTGGGTGAGCCGGCCCTGACTGGCATGAAAGTTGTGAGCGAGCGATTTGGCTGCTGCGTAAATTAGTGTGCTCTGGAGCCCTCCTTCCTGAGCTGAGACAAAAATGTGTGAGCCAGAGGCTAAAAAATCGTGAGCTAGCTCACACTACCTCAGCTTAGAGGGAACACTGGCTCCCACCTCTGGTCAGGGCTGTCGTACCACACCAGCTTATAGGTGGGGGCTGACGGGAACAAACCCTCTCAGGCAGAAAGCTCACACAGAAGACCACCAGAAGAGCCCTGCTGGATCAGACCAGTAGTCCAGCACCCTGTCTCACTCCGTGGCCAAACAGTTGTTGGTCCTCTGGACGGCCAACAGCATCCCCTGATGTTGCCTCCTGGCTCTGAATGTGGAGGTTCCCCTCTGTTGGGTGTTACAAGTTACAACACTTCTTCAGTATTTACTGGGTTAATGATGTTTGTTAAATCACATGTTTGTTTGTAACCAACCAGTTTAGAGAGTTAGAAAGCCCCGTAACTTCAGATCTAGTTTGTTGTTCTGATTGGAGACCAAAGTGCCAAGTATTAGCATTTTATGGCTCTTTGTCCAGAGCAAGAAGAAGAAATTAGTCTTCGCTCTCTTCTGCCATTTTCCAGTCTAGCTGTAAGGATGTAGGAATATTAGCTCTTTGTTATTTTACATCCCGTGTACCCTTTCCCATGCTAGGTTGTAGTAAACTTTTATCTTTTAAACACACCATGGACTCTGCCTCTTTAATACTCTACTGATTTACTTTAAAATTAAAGAATAACCCAACACCCTCAGACACCCTGGCTAGCAGCCATTGACAGACTTCTCCTCCGTGAACCTCTCTCATCTCCCTTTAAAGGTATTTATTCCTGTGACCGTCACTCTATCCTCTGGCGGTGAATGCCCCGTTTTGATCACTCTCTGTGGAAAGTGGTGTTTCCTTTTGCCCGTCCTGAACCTCCTGCCCACCAGATGCCCTCAAGCTCTCCTATTTGGGGAGAGGGAGGAAAAGTTTGCTTTGTCAACTCTCTCCGCCTCGTGCATAATTTTACAAACCTCCCTCCTGTCGCCCTTTAGTCCTCTCTTTTCTAAGCAGGTCGGGGAGAAGAGCAGCTGCCTAGCCTGAGAGGCTAATTTTCGAAGTGCAGGGATTGGATTCGGTCCCGCGAGCCTCGGACAGTAATCTGAAGGTTGCTGGGATCCCAGAGGCCCCATTAGGGACCCACCCGCCCTGATTGTGCGTAGGGGAGCTTCCCGGTACGTGTGGGCGTGTGTGTTTGGGGCGGGGTGTGCTGTTTCCCGGTCCCCGGCGAGCACGTCAAACGCACAAATCCCTCCGCAAGGAGCAGCCGGCCAGTTTCAAGCAGGCCGCTGCTGATTTTGCCAGTGGAGAGACTTGAAGACTCGCCCCCAGCCTTTGGCCCTTAGCCCGGGCCACGCTCCATATTTCTGGCAGACGGACTGCCTGGCTGGATCGGGGCCGGGGCTTTCCCAGTTCCTCTCTCCTCCTCCTCCTCCTCCTCCTCCTCCTTTCCAGGCTCTCCCTGCCCCCCATTCCGGGGAATCGCCCGCGGCCCTGCGCCCCGCAGCAAAGGTAGGCGCTAGAGTGCATGTGTGGAGGAGGAGGAGATTGGATTTATACCCCGGCCCTTCCCTACTCAAGGGAGTCTCAGAGCGGCTCACAAACTCCTTTCCCTTCCCCTCCCCACAACAGACACCCTGGGAGGTGGGTGGGGCTGAGAGAGCTCTTGACATAAACGGCTCTTTTTCAAGGACAGCTCTGACAGAACTAGGGCTTGCCCAAAGTCATCCAGCCGCTGCAAGTGGAGAAGTGGGGAATCAAACCCGGTTCTCCCAGATTAGAGTCTGCGCACTGAACCACTACACCAAACTCTGTCTGTGTGTGTGTGAGAGAGAGAGGGGGGGGGGAATCCCTGGAATCTCAGAGACACGCAACTTCCCCCCACTCGTTGGACTGTTCCCTTCGGACAGACGCGTGTCATGGGACCCGTCACTCTGGAGCCATCCCTCAGGCAGCAGCAGGGAAGACTCTCCGGAGCCAGGGTGAAGGAAGAGCGAGAAGCAGCGGAGGAGAGAGAGGCAGGCAGGCTCTTCCCCAGCCCCCTGAACCGGCCTGCTCGGAGATTTCCCCGGGAACACCCCAGCTTCAGACGATGGGTCTCATCATGGAACGGAGGGGGCGGGAAAGGCAACTCCCCAGCAGGAGCGCACGCCAGAAACAGCCCGATAAGTCCTCTTTAGGCTGCGGCTCACTGGTCCCTGGCCATGGGACCATTCATGACATGGGCTCCATTTATGGAATATGTAACAGCATCCGACATCCAGCCACACAATCCGATCTCCCTTCATTTAATTTACACATAAACAACACACAACCAGTGTTCCCTCTAAGCTGAGTGAGTGTGAGCTAGCTCAGTTTTTTAGCCTCCGGTTCACAGGTTTTTGCCTTAGCTCAGGAAGGATGGCTCCAGAGCAAACTAATTTATGCAGCAGCCCAATCTCTCACTCTCAACTTTTATGCCAGGAGCTCATAAAGTAGCATTTTTTCTCACAAGACTCCACAGCTTAGAGGGAACATTGCACACAACCACCACAATCTCATAAACCAGTCAAACATGTAAGAGTTACCAAACACAAGCTCGGAGTCCACACGGAGGCTAGCGATAATATATAGTGTTTAACACTGTAACGCGGAAATAGCTTTGCTTTTTATGATGGTTTAACCTGTATAGAAGCTACACAGTTATCGCTTCATTCTTATAGCTTGTGTATTTTTGGAATACCAATAAAATAGATTGTGTATTTTTGGAATACCAATAAAAATCTATTTAAAAAAAGGAATGGCTCATGTGAGTGCTATAAAAATCTATTAAAAAGAATGGCTCATGTGAGTGCTATAAAAATCTATTTAAAAAAAGGAATGGCTCAGGTGAGTACCAATAAAAATCTATTAAAAAAAAAAAGAACGGCTCAGGTGAGGGCACCTCGCTGCTATTTAAAAAAAGGAATGGCTCGTGTGAGTGCTATAAAAATCTATTAAAAAGAATGGCTCATGTGAGTGCTATAAAAATCTATTTAAAAAAAGGAATGGCTCAGGTGAGTACCAATAAAAATCTATTAAAAAAAAAAAGAACGGCTCAGGTGAGTGCACCTCGAGGTCTTCTCAAAACATCACGTTCCCAGAGCCATGCTTTAAATTCAGCAGCACCCTTCAGACCTTGTGCCCAGGTCTGCGAGTCAGAAGAGCTGCAGTCCTAGAATCTCTCCCCCCCTGGCTGGCAGGACCGGGACTGAAATCCTTGTTGAAAGACTTCTGTGTGGGATTGTTGGTTTGCGGACCACCAAAGCTGATCCCCCTCATGGATCACTGCCTTGTCGTGGCGAGGGGGCTTGCGCAGTTCAATGAAGCTGTGGGCTATGCCGTGAAGGGCCACCCAAGACGGACAGGCCACAGCAGAGAACTCAGACCAAGCGTGATCCACCTGGAGAAGGAAATGGCAACCCACTCCAGTATGTTTGCCAAGTGCCACTGGACTCCCAACTTCATTCTTTTTAAAAGACAGATTCGGGTGGAGGGGGAATCCCTGTTGGCCTGAAGCGGTAGAACAAAGTTTGAGTCCAGCGTGGCACCTTTAAGACCAACAACGTTTTGTTCACTGTATAAGCTTTGGTATGAAGAAGTGCATCTTTGGGGCAAGGGATGCTCTGTATTCTTGGTGCTTGGGGGAGGGGCATCAGTGGGAGGGCTTCTAGTGTCCTGGCCCCACTACTGGACCTCCTGATGGCACCTGGTATTTTTGGCCACTGGGTGACAGAGTGTTGGACTGGATGGGCCACTGGCCTGATCCAACATTGGCTTCTCTCTTATGTTTTTATCTGAAGAAGTGTGTGCGCACCTGAAAGCTCACACCTTGAATAAAACTTTGTTGGTCTTAAAGGTGCTGCGCTGGACTTGAACTCGGTTCTGCTGCTTCAGACCAACAGGGCTGCCCAACCTGGCCTTAAAAGTTTGTTCTTCTTCTTTAAATAATGTTGTTCATATTCAACAACCTTTGTGCTTCAGACCAACCGGGCTGCCCACCTGGCCTTAAAAGTTTGTTCTTCTTTAAAAAAATGTTGTTTATAGTCAACAACATTTCAAAGGCAGTTCAGAAAATAAAACTATGTATAAATGATATAAAATGCATTTTTAATTTAAAAAACCACATAAAAACACACGCCAGCAACAGAAATAAAATAAATTCAGCTCCCCACGGCATTCTTGAATGCCCTCCTTTTCCCCCAAAATGAAACTAAGGCCATAGTCAGAAATGGAGGAGGGGGGGTATGGATATACAGCCTTGATTTGGATGGCCCAAGCTGGCCTGATCTTGCCACAGCCAGGAAGCTAAGCAGGGTCGGCCCTGGTTAGTACTTGGATGGGAGACCACCAAAGAAGTCCAGGGTCCCCACGTGGAGGCAGGCAATGGCCAACCACCGCTGAACATCTCTTGCTATGAAAGCCCCATGGGGGTCACCATAAGTTAGCTGTGCCCTGATGGCACTTTCCACCGAGGAGATACCAGTCACATGGTAGGTCATGAAGACACCTCTGAACTGTTGATCTCCAACACGGTGCCCTTGGGCATCTTGACACCTGCCAGTGTGTTTCCCGGAACTCACTCGCTGCTTCCTGAAAACAACTCTCCCCCAAAGTGAAGAGCCAATGTTGGCTTCCCTCATCCTGTTTGGAGCAGGAGGCACTTCCACAGACCTCAACGGGCATCATCTCCTATCCTGCAGGAAGAGCCATTTGGAAATAGTTGCCTACATAATAGGGAGATACTTGGCTTGGAGCCTTGCTGACATATTCTGGAATCTCCCCGTGTTTTTTGATTGGACCAAGCCCCAGTGTCCGCCATTTTGAGACTGGTTCCAACCTGCGTTAGCCAACTCACAGCTGCTGGTTTGTTGTGGTGCCCACTTACCTGTCCTCAACATTCAACAATGGTGAGACCTCTGCTCTAAACAGTTAGACTGACAATAACGTCAAAATGGAAATGGGCACTCTTGAATTCTTTTGCGAATCAGCCCTCTGAGATGAGCTCGGTTTTCAGTTAAATGGGTGTGTGTGTGTGTGTGTGTGTAGAGCCAGGGATCGATATAGAATATTTCCCACACACAATCACTCAAGAGGAGCCACTTCCCATTTGGATTTGGTTATAGGATTGCTGACGCTCAGAGAACACGGCTCGTGAGCTTCATCCATTTGGAATCTCACTGGATCTGGATCAGAAATTCCACACTTTGACAGCCAGATGTCTTTGTAAGAGAGCTGGTATGAGCACTCACTTTTAAACAATTCTTTAAAAAAGAAAATGCGACCCTCCAGAGTGCCCATGCATTACTGATGTTATAATAACCAACCCCAATAGGAAAATTACCATATTTCCTCCAAAGGAAGACACCCTTGGATGTAAGATGCGCCTCTGAAAAATGTTACTCTCACACACAGAGACATTACTGGATGTAACTGTAACTTGTATGCAAATATGAGAGGACTTTTTTTTTTGCTGGCATATCTGGGGGGAAAAACCCTGGGCCCCGGCCACATGTGCTGAAAAATGTGCGGGGGGAGGCGTGGCTATTTGCGCCGTTGTATTCTGATCCACCATTATGCGATCAGATGCGAAGGCAGCGCACCGGGGTTTCCTCCTTTGGCGCGTGCTGCAAAGAGGACGGCCGGAGGGAATAGGCCGCGCCGGCGCGATCACACCAAATTACTCCATCTGCAACCCGTGGCAAAACATTTGCTAGTAGATCTTTGCAGGCACTTTTTAACTGTGCATCTTCGGCGGCACGCCACGGGTTGGCCATGGGTGCGCTACGCTTGCCAGATGTTGCGGTGTGATCGTGCCCTGAAAATCCGCCCAGCATTCGTGCCTTTCACACGGCAAATTATCAGTGTGGCCAGGGCCCTGGTTTTGCATTCAGGGGCATAGCAAGAAAATTCTGGTGGGTGGGGCACGGGGAAATCCAAGAGGCAGGGGCAATTTGAGTTTATGTGCCTTTTTAAAAGCCTATTTAGTTTTTTTGGCTCAGAAATGAGAAAATGAGACTGAGGCACCCCTAACTGTGCCCGGGGTCATTTAGAAAAACCCAAGCACATCTTACATTTCAAAAAATATTTCTTGAATTAAAAAAAAAAATTGTCCATGGGGCAGTGCGAATCTGTGGGGGTCACTGCCCCCACATGTCCCCCCCCCCGTGGCTATGGACCTGCTTGCATTTGAGTAAATACTGCAACACTATTTGCTAATATTTATTTATCTTGGTGGTTCTGGCTCTCTGGATGTAAGCAGAGAGTGGGAGGAGAGCACAAAACTGACATGGAACCTTTCCAGCTGTCACAACCAATCTGATCTTGCCACAGAACAGTGCTCATAGTCCACGGGAAAGTCTTTAGTAACACATACATTTCCAACACTTTTAGCCCATGGAAAAGGGAGAGGGGGACCTCTAAAACCGGGACCCTTTCTCCTCTTTGCCCGAAATTTGGCAGGCAGGATCCCTGGGTGGGTGTGTTCAAGGGGGAGGGAGAGAAATACAATTCTTAAAAGTTCATCCCATCTGCCACCTCCTCAGGGGCCTAGTGACAAGCAAAGAGCTGCTAAGAGGCCATTATTTGGGCACCATTTGAATCTTCTGCCCTATACTCTGGCAGAGGAAAATAAGTCTGAGCTGCCCCAGAGCGGGCACTGGGGCCAGACAAGGGGTGAGGAGGGTGGGGGTGGGAGAAGCGAAAGCTTCACCTTCCTTTTCAGCTGTGGGTCTATGAAAGTGTCTCCACATCCTTTGTTAGGATTGCATGCGTATCCCCTTTCATGAGCATCTGTGTGCTGTCTCAACATCGAGAGTATGAATGTGGGTGTCTCAACATCGAGAGTATGAATGTGGGTGTCTCAACATCGAGAGTATGAATGCGGGTGGAGGAACGGAAGAGGGCCTTCCCTGGCACCCGGTGGCTTCCTGAGTCTCAGGGTTAAAATCCCCAAACCCTTTGGAAGGGAAGAGCCAAACCAGAGTACTTCAGTGGCTGGCCAGCACACGGCTGAACTCATCCTTGTTAGAAGCGGAGGAGCCAGTTTGGTGTCGTGGTTAGGAGCGCGGATTCTAATCTGGGTGAACCGGGTTTGATTTCCCCACTCGTCCGCATGCAGCTGCTGGTGGGACCTTGGGTCAGTCACAAGTTCTCTCAGAGCTGTTCTCTCAAGGGCAGTCCTCGAGAGAGCTCTCTCAGCCCCACCTGCCTCACAGGTTGTCTGTTGCGAGGAGGGGAAGGGAAAGGAGTTTGTAAGCCGTTCTGAGACTCCGAATGAAGGGCGGGGTATAAATCCAATCTCTTCTTTTTCTTCAAACTTAAAGAGATGGCACCAAAGAGTTTAGACAGATACGAGAGGTCAGGGACACATAAATCATCCTTTCCTTTGAAGTAGGATGCTACTCTTAGGGGCAATTTCCTCTGCTTTTGCTCTCACGCTCTCTTCTCTCTCGCATACACACAAAGGAGGCATTTTGCACCATGGAGGCTGGACATGCATCGAGCATCCAACACCATCTAGTCACTTAGAGCAGGTAATCTATATCTCTGTCGTACCTGCACTCTCAAGCATGTATTTCCTTTAAGCTGCTTATTCGTTTTAGAGCTGATTGCTGACTCCATGTACTTTTGTGAGTCTGTGGCCACACCCAGCCCCAGCTCAGCTGCGTTAAAGCCCTGAGCACTCTGCTGTTTTTCCGTGGTTTCCCTGGCAGTACCAAGTCCAGAGAATCCAACAATCCTGGGCAGGCGCATCACAACAGCGCACACTTAGCTTGGACACGTCGGCTTGCTTATGTCTCCGGGTTTGGCGACTTCTGCCCTACGGCCGCACACGAATCGCACCTCCCTTTTCTTTGGAGACGGACACCAAACAGCACCCCTGCTTCAAAAGCAAAGGCCCACTCCCAGTTCTCCCCTTCCCATGTGGTGCAGGAAGGAAGGCAGCTGTTTTGTGACTTGCCCTGCCTCACGTGGCAGCCATCTTGTAAGCGCTCCTGCCTCCCACGGCAGCCATTTTGTGATTGGTCACACCTCCCACGGCAGCCATTTGCCTTTCTCGAAAGTCCCACAAGTGTTGAGAGTGCAGGAAACGAGGTTGGGGACTCAGGCTCTAGACCATACTGTCCTATTGGCTCCATGTAGGCAACGGCAGATGTAGCAGAAAAAAGGAAAGATAATATTTGAAAATGCATTCATGAGCATAAACCAACCCACCCAAATAACCTCATACTTTGCACCGGTAACCGTTGCCAAACCACTCTATTTCTCCTGGGGGGGGGGAGTTTATTACAATTTCCAGACCTTCTCTGGGATCAGCCTCTGATGGATCTACGAAGGGAAGGTCTTATGTCAACAGCCCCTTTGAGACGCCGCTGACTCACTTGAACTATGTCGGTGACAAATTTTCCCAGGCCGATGCGTGTGGTTCCTAAGGAGTCTGTTTTTAACATGCATGTACATCATTTTGTGAACAGCAGGGGAATGCGTGACTTGCCTCCACTTGAAAAGCACTGCACGTGAAGAGAGGCAAATCCCAACAGTTTTCGCTGGTTTTTCAACTGCGTTCACACACAAGATGGCCACTTCACACTGTACTGGAGAAGACCAGGCATGTGTGAATGATGCCATAATATATGCACACCATTATTTTTTCCCCTTCTCATGTGGTCTGCTTCGTTTTTACTAGAAAAAGCGAAAAGCCTTACATCATCAGCCCGAGGGTTCCTCTGGACCACTGTCCTATTTACAACAGTATTTTTTTTCTATCGGTATTTACAGGGGTCATTTCGTAGAAAAAAGAGGCGAAGGAGCTCATTAGCATAACTCATTTGCATATGCCACACCCCTTGACATCATCGGAAGTGTGTCAGAAGGCGATACCCACTGCTCAGGCTCCACTGGACTGTTTTGGATTGCTAGCTATCAGGGGGGACGGGGACGTGCAGATCTGCCCTCGCAGAGGAGGGAGAGCTTGTACCGGAATAAAACTTGGTCTTAATGGTGCCACTGGATTGTTGTGGGGCGGGGGGGGGCTCTGCAACTTATCTGGATGCTTCTTGCTCTGACTGAGGGCTGTTTGGGAGCAGGGGGTGGGGCTTGTTGCATGTGCCCGCCCCCTGGAATCTTTACAGCCAGAGCTCTGCTCCTGCAGGAAATGACCCCTGGGTATTTACCTTTCTAGCCAAGAGTCAGAAAAGGTTACAGAACATAAGAACAATCCAAATAAAAGCAGTGTAAGTCATGGCATTCTGTTGGTGGTGGAAAGCACTGCCAAGTCACAGTCCACTTATGGTGACCCTACTCATGGGGTTTTCAAGGCAAGAGACGAACAGAGGTGGGTTTGCCATGGGCTGCCTCTGTGTAGCAACCCTGGATGTCCTGGGGGGGGGGTCTCCCTTCCAAGTACGAACCAGGGCTCACCCCGCTTCGCATCTGAGAGCTGTCTAGCCTGGGCCATCCAGGCCAGAGCATAACATACCATTAACAACATATTTAAAAGTTTTGTTTTTTTTTAAAGAGAGAATACATAGCCAACCAGAGGCCTGCAGGAAGCCCATGAGGTTGGGCATCTGGATTGCCGATTTATATTATTCAAGTCTCCAGTGTTATCTGCATCCTAGGGATATACCGTTTCCAACGTTGGCAAGCCCGTAGCTACGGTGGGGAATTTGGGGGGGCTGCCCCCTTAATTAAAAGCCCTGCCCCACAAATAGCCATGCCAGAAAATTTTAGGGGGTATTTTTGTGTGTGTGTGTGTGTAGAAACCTTATTTTTGAGGAAAGACACCCACCCCACCCCCACAGGCACTGTGGCTTGCCCTCGGGCTCCCCTCCCTCTCCCACTGTGGAATTCTTGGGGGGGGGGGCATCATGGGACCTGGGAAAAGACAGCCCAGAAAACATTTAAACGCCTTTTGAGTTCCCTTCCACGGGGCAAAGAAAGCTCAGAAGGGCACTCAAGAGTGGCACCTTCAAACTAACTGCAGTTTAACAGGGTAATGATCTCCTACTCTTGGGTTTTTACTTTAGTGTGGGTTACTTTTCTTTCTCCTTAGTTGTAGTCCCCCCCTTCCTTCGTTTCTTTGTAGTTTATGTAGTATTATAAAAAATTAAAAAATCCCCTTCGGGGGTCTTAAAAAAAAAAGAGTGGCACCTTCAGTACATCTCCAACAATCCCCCTTTCTGCTAGCCCAGCCCTGCCGTAGACCACCTCGGTCAGAGTGAATCTTTCAAAAAGCTTTCCCATGAGCCTTTGGGAAGCATGCAAATCAATTAATTTAGATGCCTTCTAAAGGCAACGAAATGCTCTCTGAGCTTCCCCCCCCCCAGGAACTGAGGTGTTCGCTGCCCTGGCCCTTGAATGGAAGGGCGAGAAACAGACCGGGAGCCTCCCCCTTTAAAGACAGGCATCCGGATTAATCCAACGAAGTGTACGTTAACTGCCCCCTTAAAAATTTAAATGCCCCCCACCAACAAGAAGGCCGTTTCAGACACTGAAACGAAGATGCTTCCGTTGGGATGTGGATTTTTTATTATTATTATTTAGCATTTGTATTCAGGATGCTGATTTCTTTCGTATTATTTGGCACGTTTTTACCCCCATCTCCCTCCAAGGAGCCCAAGGTGGGGTATGGACATCATTCTCCCCTCCTGGGTTAGGGTCACCCAGTGAGTTTAATGGAAGAGGCTCTCCCAGATCCTAGTCCAGCACTCTATTCACTACACCACACTGCCTCCCTCTTACCTAATTTTCCAGAGCTTTCCATGACTTTCATAGCTTTCTCTGGCCTTCAGTGGTCCTTTCCGCACTTGGATCTCATCTCTGGTTTTATTAGAGTTCAACTCGCAACACAATACTTTGCATTTATCCCTGGTTATAACCAGTGTTCCCTCCAAGCTGAGTTAGTGTAAGCTGGCTCAGTTTTTTAGCCTCCGGCCTTGTGACTGACCCAAGGTCACCCAGCTGGCCGCACGTGGAGAAGCAGGGAATCAAACCCAATTCTCCAGGTTAGTCCGCCACTCTTAACCACTACACCAAGCAGACCAAGTGCCTCCTTTCTCGCTGCTCCCCAAAATAATACCCTTTACCCTTACAACCTAAAGGTCAGCCTCAGCCCCTAATCCACAAGCTAAAAGGCACGGTCTACTGAACGAGAGCGGCACTCTCACACATCCTGAGCAACGCACTTTCAATTCATTTCCAATGCACTTTAGTGACCGTTTGCAAGTAGTTTTTGCCGTTTCATACTGTTGTGACGCGTACTGAAAGTAGATTGAAAGGGCGTTATTCAGCATGCGCGAAAGTGCCCGAGGTGGCCTAGGGACTGTTTTGCTCACAACCATTTGAATTTGGACAGCTTTAAAAAAGCATGCGTGTGTGTTTGTGTGGTGTCAGCGCCAACAGAGACCGCATTTTGGAAAGGCACAGGCACCAAGGAGCTGGCACTGGTGGCAAACCTGTGTGTGTGCTGGCTGTGTAGGAAACAAAGCACAGGCTGCGAGCGGTTAAGCACTCCCTGCTCTGTCTCCCGGGGAACCGAAAGCCCTGCGTTAGAGACTGCACTCTGCCCCCTGGTGTCCACCTGAAGAAAATGCTCCCTCTGGGCTGCCTAACCCTTTTCCCTTGCAAGGATCAGAGGCAGAAGAACAGCACCTTATTAGAAGGAAAACCTTGCTGGGGAGAGCAAGGAGATTCTCTCTCTCACTCACTCTGCATTCAGCCAGCAGGATTATATTGCCTCAAAAGCCACCCCAAGGAGTTGGGGATCAGTGTTCCCTCTAAGCTGAGCTAGTGTGAGCTAGCTGACAGTTTTTTAGCCTCCAGCTCACAGATTTTTGCCTTCGCTCAGGAAAGATGGCTCCAGAGCAAACCAATTTATGCAGTAGCCAAACTGCTCGCTCACAACTTTACTGACAGTAGTTCACAAAGTAGAATTTTTGCTTCCAAAACTCCACAGCTTAGAGGGAACATTGTTGGGGGACCTTGGCTCATTTTTAGTGCCTCCAAGTACCATCCGAGCAGCACGACCTCATCAGAATTCCAGATTTCCTGGCCCCTTGGAGAGCACAACCAGTCGGAGCATGCCGGGCTTCCACTCACAACAGCCCCAAACACTTTTGTCTGGCACGTGGGCTGGGAGCACGCCTCTAGCATGTCGCTTCCCACAAAAACTTTGGAAAAGCGCTGAATACAACGGCAAATTGAGCATTTCTCTTTCGGAATATCTCAGATATTCCCCCCCCCTTTTGTTCATAAAACAAAAGCAAATTTCTTTGCCAAGTTCTGGGCAACGTTAGCTGAAACGTCTAAAAAGGTTTCCCAGGAGGCAGGTGTGGCAGGAACCCTGCAGGCACACGGAACCAGAGGTAGAGGTAACGTCACATAGGAGGCGTTACGCACACGTCCGACATTTTTGCGGGTGGCTGACCTCCCCTTCCCTTGGCACAGAACCTCAAGTGGGTCACACAACCTCACCCATGAGCGTCCACAGTGCTCCTTTTGTGGGGAGGCGGGACTCCGTTTGGGAAGGGCACCCTACGTCTGGCCGCTCCCTGCGCAGACACTGCAGAAGGCAGCAGGACAGCAAAACGAGGACCCTCAGCAGAGGAGAGGGTTGCTCTTTGGTGCAGGCAGGTGCAGAGACTCTGGCTCCTCCCCTGCCTATCACATGACTGGTATCATGTGACATCCTATCCTGTGCGTCCAGAAAGGAGACTGGATTTATACCCGGCCCTTCACTACCCGAAGCAGTCTCAGAGTGGCTTACAATCCCCTTTCCCCTTCCCTTCCTCACAACAGACACCCTGTGAGGTGGGCGGGGCTGAGAGAGCTCTCCCAAGAACTGCCCTTGAGAGAACAGCTCTGAGAGAACTTGTGACTGACCCAAGGTCACACCAGCAGCTGCATGTGCAGGAGTGGGGAATCAAACCTGGTTCTCCCAGATTAGAGTCTGCGCTCCTAACCACTACACCAAACTGGCTCTCAGAGCAGGAGGCTCCATGTTATTGCCTGGCGTTGAAACCAGGATCGGAAATCTGGAAGACAACAGCTCATAGCTCATTCTTACCCAGCTCCCCCACAGTATGGCTTGGCTCCTGGTTCTGTTGCAAGCAGCCAAATGCCTGGATCCCAAAACTGTGCAGGCCAAGGATTTTGGGCACTGCTATCCACAACACTGTTTTAAAGGTAGGTCTGCCACTAGAGTACTCTGGCAATGAAGGAAGCAGGGTCCCAAGATTCAAGCTGCAACGTGTCCTCTGGACCCTCAACTATGCACGAGGCTTCTTTGCAAGAGAAAACAACCAAGGCTAACCTTTTTCTTTTTGATTTTTTGTGTGCGCGCATGGAGGACGTTCAGAGAAGTGGCTTGATCGCCTGCCTCTAGCCTCCTGGCCCTGGTATTCCTCTCCTATCCAAGTACTTTCCAGGGTCGGCCCTGCTTAGCTTCCAAGATCTGACGTGACCGGGCTCGCCTGGGCTATCCAGGTGAGAACTATCCTCCTTTTCCTTGACTGGAGCTCCTGCTATTTGGCCGCCGAGCTTCCACGTGTTTTATCTTATTAAGGGAGCCCTTCTAATTTTGATTTACAGCTTGGATTATTTTCAAATGACTTTGCCTGCCCCGGCCAAGGCCCTCAATTTCTTTAGATTCCTGCCAAGCGTCAGCTGAATATTGCTGGAATAACACCCTCCTGTGTTCTTGTGCGGTTTCCGGAACTGACAGCTCTTTGTGCCAAACCTTTTATTGCCCAGTTATCGGTATCACTAAAAATGTTTATACAGCATGTCTAATAATGCGGCACAGGCCAGGGTTTCTTCCCAAGGTGGAAACCGTAGTTTCACAGGGAAAGGACCACCAGTGGGAGACGTTAAATCACTGTCGGGGAGTGGCTATACAATTTTAAAAACCCCACTCTCGCAACAAGGTTTCGGGAGATTTAGCATATGGAAATGGATTGTTGGCACTAGTACCCTTCCTTTTTAAGCATCAGCCAAGTTTAAACACAAGTTGATTGATTTCTGTTGTCACATATTGGTTTGTGTGGATTCGGTAGTGGAAGGCGGCGCTATTCCGTTGCCATTTCCAAAATTCTCAATGATTTGGGTTGCAGGGCACATCTGTGCAAACAGATTCCCCCTCCTGTGTAATTTAGTGGCAAAAGACCCCCCCTGGCCGTAGAGGGGGCCGAGATGACCAGAACCACCCTGCTGGAGAAACTGGTGGGTGGGAGTGGTGGGGTTTGTGCATGGGAAAACAACAGGGGAGGGGAGTTAACCCCCCCCCCCCCACCCCTGCACCCGGGTTTCAAAAGATTGTATACGGGACAGGTTCAAGGTTCTGGGATTAACCTTCAAGGCCCTAAATGGTCTGGGACCAACGTACCTTTGGGACCATCTCTCCTGGTATACGCCCCCACCTCCTGAGCAATGCTCCCTCTAAGCCGTGGAGTCTTGTGAGCGAAAATTCTACTCTGTGAGCTCCTGGCATTCAAGTGGTGAGCGAGCGACTCGGCTGCTGCATAAATAAGTTTGCTCTGGAGCCCCATCCTTCCTGAGCCAAGACAAAAATCTGTGAGCCAGAGGCGAAAAAACTGTGAGCTAGCTCACACTGACTCAGCTGTGAGGGAACACTGCCCCCGAGCACTGCACTCAGCAGAGAAAAACCTACTGGAGATTCCTGGCCCGAAAAAATAACCAGCTGTCCTCAACCGGAGCCAGGGCTTTTTCGGCTGTGGCTCCGACCTGGCGGAACTCTCTGCCCAACGGCATCCGTGCCCTGTGGGACCTAGTCCAGTTCCTCAGGGCCTGTAAGACAGAGATGTTCCGCCAGGCCTATGGTTGAAGAGAGCGACGGCCTTCCATTGGGCCCGGGCCTTCCTTCCTTCCACTCCCCCTTGGGGTCAGGACGGTCTGGTTTTAGATGCCACCTGGAATGGTTTTGTGTTTGTTTTACTGTTTTCAACTTATTTAAATCTATCTGCGATTGTATCTTTTGAATGCTGTACGCTGCCCTGAGCCCCAAGTCTGGGGGAGGGCGGTTTAGAAACTGAAATTATAGATAAATAAACAACCCCTGCAGGTGCAGCCGCTTCTTGCAGCTAAATTGCCTCTTGGGGAGACATTCAAGGATGCCTCCACATGAGGTCCCGGTTTGGGCCTGTGACAGGAAGCGATTCCGCTGCCGTCTCTGCTGACGAAGACCAATTCAGTCAATGGAACCAAATACCAATAGGGGAATGGGCCAATTTATTTCTAAGGCGTTGCATCACTGCCGGCTCGGGTCCTTCTGGGCATTCCACTTTTAACCTTTTTTGCAAACCGCTTCAAGATGGGACACCATCTCTCTCTCACTTTCCCTGCAGGAAAAAGGGGGGGGGTACTAACTGTAGCTTGGAGTGGACCTTTTAAGTATCCCCCACAGAAAAGATCTGAATATATTTTCACAAACGGTTTTGCGAGTGTGGATGATAAAATCTTTGGAACTGGTTCCTGGTGACCACTGCCGAACAGCCGTTCACAAGGGATGCGTGTCCCCTTTTGAAGCAGACGTCAGCGGGGGCCTCTCCTGCCTGTTCTTCCACCCTGGTCCTGATGGGGGGCCCCCCACCCCTTTGTGACGCTGCAAGCCCGGACTGTCCTGCAGGATGGGGAGGGGGCAGAAGGACAGAAGAAGGGCTGGTGGGGAAAAGGGAGACGGATGCTGTGGCTGTGTCACCTGCCTCCCTTCCGCACGCCCTCCACGTTTCAGCCTGGCAACGCTGCATGCGAGGATCTGAGTGCGAAAGAGGCCACTCAGCCAGACGGCTGCTTCTTATTCCCCACTTTTATGAAGAGGACTTCCTGGAAGACTGTAGGGTCAAGACAACCAAAATTCGCTGAAAGAAAACCCGAGAAGATCCGGGCTGCCTTTCCCTTGTGGTTAATGAAACCCCACCAGCCTTTTGACTTCCTGATACACTGGAGCAGCGAGAGTTTTGGCCTTTTCTGCTCCGGCCTGTAACACTTTCTCCAGGTAAGCCCCGTCTCCTCTGAGTTTCTCGAACTCGCTCCTGATTGGTGCAAGTTTTTCGATGACTGCCTCGGCCACCACCGTCTTGTAATGAGCGGTATCCAGGCCCGTGCTCTGGCGCACCACTTCCTCTATGCTGAGCCCCGTTATGGCAGAGTGAATGGTCACGAGATTGGAGACGCCGGGGCGGCAGTCCGGGTCGTAGGTCACCTCAGACGTGGGCAACTTGGGTATTAGTATAAGGATAAACAACCCCTGCAGGTGCAGCCGCTTCTTGCAGCTAAATTGCCTCTTGGGGAGACATTCAAGGATGCCTCCACATGAGGTCCCGGTTTGGGCCTGTGACAGGAAGCGATTCCGCTGCCGTCTCTGCTGATGAATTCAGTCAATGGAACCAAATACCACTAGGGGAATGGGCCAATTTATTTCTATCGCGTTGCATCACTGCCGCTCGGGTCCTTGTGGGCATTCCACTTTTAACCTTTTTTGCAAACCGCTTCAAGATGGGACACCATCTCTCTCTCACTTTCCCTGCAGGAAAAAGGGGGGGGGTACTAACTGTAGCTTGGAGTGGACCTTTTAAGTATCCCCCACAGAAAAGATCTGAACATATTTTCACAAACGGTTTTGCGAGTGTTGATTATAAAATCTTTGGAACTGGTTCCTGGTGACCACTGCCGAACAGCCGTTCACAAGGGATGCGTGTCCCCTTTTGAAGCAGACGTCAGCGGGGGCCTCTCCTGCCTGTTCTTCCACCCTGGTCCTGATGGGGGGCCCCCCACCCCTTTGTGAAGCTGCAAACCCGGACTGTCCTGCAGGATGGGGAGGGGGCAGAAGGACAGACGAAGGGCCGGTGGGGAAAAGGTAGAGGGATGCTGTGGCTGTGTCACCTGCCTCCCTTCCGCACGCCCTCCACATTTCAGCCTGGCAACGCTGCATGCGAGGATCTGAGTGCGAAAGAGGCCACTCAGCCAGACGGCTGCTTCTTATTCCCCACTTTTATGAAGAGGACTTCCTGGAAGACTGTAGGGTCAAGACAACCAAAATTCGCTGAAAGAAAACCCGAGAAGATCCGGGCTGCCTTTCCCTTGTGGTTAATGAAACCCCACCAGCCTTTTGACTTCCTGATACACTGGAGCAGCGAGAGTTTTGGCCTTTTCTGCTCCGGCCTGTAACACTTTCTCCAGGTAAGCCCCGTCTCCTCTGAGTTTCTCGAACTCGCTCCTGATTGGCGCAAGTTTTTCGATGACTGCCTCGGCCACCACCGTCTTGTAATGAGCGGTATCCAGGCCCGTGCTCTGGCGCACCACTTCCTCTATGCTGAGCCCCGTTATGGCAGAGTGAATGGTCACGAGATTGGAGACGCCGTCGGTGACGCGGACCGTGGCCCACTTCTGAGGATCGGATTTTGACATCTTGGAGGTGGGATCGCGGAGGGACCTCACTTTCTTCGTCTCAGCTAAAAAATAATCACGGGGAAAAGGAGTTTAAGGAGGACAGCCGGTGAAGACACAAAAGTCGGTGACGCGGACCGTGGCCCACTTCTGAGGATCGGATTTTGACATCTTGGAGGTGGGATCGCGGAGGGACCTCACTTTCTTCGTCTCAGCTAAAAAATAATCACGGGGAAAAGGAGTTTAAGGAGGACAGCCGGTGAAGACACAAACCAGGAAACTGCTGGTTCCCAGTCTCCCCTCACTTCTCCAGGGGTCCCTCGGCAACCCACGGTCTCAGCCTCAGCAACAAGAGGACAACAACGGCTGCTTTCACACATGTTGGATAAGGCACTTTCAATGCACGTTAGCAATTGTTTGCAAGAGGATTTTCCCAACAAGTGCACTTTCCATGTACTTTCAATGCACTTTAGCAATCATTTGCTAGTAGATTTTCCTAACAAGAAGTGCACTTTCTATGTACTTTCAATGCACTCTAGCAATCATTTGCAAGTAGATTTTCCTAACAATTTATTTATTTATTTGCATTTTTACCCCGCCCTCCCTGCGAACGGGCTCAGGGCGGCTTACAAAGGGGCACAAGCCCAAACATAAAAACAGTATAAAACAGTATAAAACAAGAAGTGCACTTTCTATGTACTTTCAATGCACTCTAGCAATAATTTGCAAGTAGATTTTCCTAACAAGTGTACTTTCCATGTACTTTCAATACACTCTAGCAATAATTTGCAAGTAGATTTTCCTAAGAAGTGCACTTTCTATGTATTTTTAATGCACTTTAGCAATCATTTGCAAGTAGATTTTCCTAACAAGAAGTGCACTTTCCATGTACTTTCTTTAACAATCGTTTGCAAGAGGATTTTCCTTACGGGAAGTTCACTTTCAATGTACTTTCTTTTCTTTCCTTTTTGGTATTTTGTGTGTGCGTGTGCGTATGTGCTTGCGAGCTTGGAAGTCATGGTGACATCTGGTGACCCCTAGTGGGGCTAGGACATCTCAGAGGGGTGGCTTTGATATTACCGGCCCTGGTATTCCTTGGAAGTCGCCCTTTCAAGTACTTTCTAGGGTTGACCCTGCTTAGCTTCCGAGATACTTTCAATGTACTTTCAATGCACTGTAGAAATCATTTGCAAGTAGGTTTCCCTAACAGATACACTTTCTATGCACTTGAGCAATCATTCGCAAGTGGATTTTCCTAACAGAAAAATCCACTTACAAACGATTGAAGAAGGAGATTGGACTACCCGAAGGAGCCTCAGAGCGGCTTACAATCGCCTTCCCTTCCTCTCCAGTTTGGTGTAGTTTGGTACCAGTTCGGTGTAGTTTAGTGCCAGTTTGGTGTTGTGGTTAGGAGCATGGACTCTAATCTGGGACAACTGGGTTTGATTCACCACTTCTCCACATGCAGCTGCTGGAGTGACCTCCCCACTCCTCCACATGCAGCTGCTGGTGTGACCTTGGGTCAGTCATAAGTTCTCTTTCAGAGCTGTTCTCTCAGGAGCAGGGTATCTGCTGTGGGGAGAGGGAGGGAAAGGGATTGCAAGCAGCCCTGAGACTCCTTCGGGTAGTGAAGGGTGGGGTAAAAATGCAATCACCACCATCACCTCCTCCTCCTCCTCCTCTTATTTTCTTCTTCTTCCTCTCCTCCTCTTTCTTCTTCCTCTCTCCCCATAACAGACATCCTTTGAGGTGGGCGGGGCTGAGAGAGTTCTGAGGGAACGGTGACTGGCTCAGGGTCACCCAGAAGGCCGCATGTGGAGGAGGAGGGGGGAATCAAACCCGGTTCTCCAGATTAGAGTCTGCCGCTCTTAACCACTACACCACAGCTGGTTCTCGTGTGCACGCGCATGAAAGCTTAAACTTTGTTGGTCTTAAAGGTGCCACTGGACTCGGAAGTCTGTCCTGCTGCTTCAGACCAACACGGCTGCCACCACCCGGATCAATATTCAAAGAGAGAAGCAAAATTTCCCCTCAACTCATTTTACTTTGGTATCAGTTCTCCTTCCCCTCTGCCTCTTCTTCAACAGATCCTCCCTGTAGACATCTATTTTACTTGACATGCAGACTTTAAAAAATAGAGGTCACAACAGCTACTCACTCAACATGGTTTCAGGCACTGGAAAAAACTCTCCGTATTTCTTGTTGAAGCGACGGGCAAGATCTTGGGTCAGCTCCAAGTGGAGGACTTGATCTTCTCCGACAGGGACGTGGGTTGACCTTCCAGCAGCAAGGACACACACAAGGGATTAGTCACACTCTGGCATTGACTGGCACTCCCCCTTCACCTTATGAAAGAACTACAGAGAACGAGCTGTGAGCCCCCCTTCCCCCCCCCATACACACACTACTTCCAAAAAAATAAGCTGCTGAGAACAATCGGCATTGGTGCTGGCTCACGTACAAACAGGCAACCAGATCTATGAGTAGTTTAATGGCCCTGACCTGAGCTACACGAACCAGACTGGCCCAATCTTGTCAGATCTCAGAAGCTAAGCAGGGTCGGCTCTGGCCAGGAGCAAGGCTCCCTCTAGGCCAGTGATGGCGAACCTTTGAGAGACCGAGTGCCCAAACTGCGACCCAAAACCCACTTATTGATCGCAAAGTGCCAACACGGCAATTTAACCTGAATACTGAGGTTTTACTTTAGAAAAAACAACTCATACGTTAACTTAAGATGATCCAAACAAAGTAAGGAAAGCAATCCCAAATGCTTTCATTTACTTAAAAATATTTGGCAGAGAATTCCACGCTTTAATGATGGTCTGGGCCTGGCTGGGGCGATGGCACACGTGCCCACAGAGAGGGCTCTGAGTGCCACCTCTGGCCCCCGTGCCATAGGTTCGCCACCACTGCTCTAGGCTGTGGTCCTGTGAGCAAAAATTCTACTTTGTGAGCTGCTGGCATTCAAGTGGTGAGCGAGCGATTTGGCTGCCGTCCCTTCCTGAGCTGAGACAAAAAAGTATGAGCCCCGGAGGCTAAAAAACTGTGAGCTAGCTCACACTCACTCAGCTTAGAGGGAACACCAGTCAGGAGGACTTGAATGGGAGACCAGCAAGAAAGAAATCCAGGGCCGTTATGCAGAGGCAGGCAACGGGAAACCACCTCTGAATGTCTCTTGCCTTCAAAATCGTATGGAGTCACCGTAGTTCAAGAAGCCATCACAGAGACCATGCCCCTGCAGACCCCAGGGACGGGAGCAAGCCGCTGAAAAGCCATTGGTTCTCAGCTACCTCAGCCGTCCACCCTCCTCTGCCAGTCAGCCTCCAGCTGGGAGCAGATGACCAGAGCACCCCAAAACCTTACTTGTACAGAAGGATATCTGCCGCTTGAAGGACGGGATACGTGAACAGGCCAGCCGTCCCCTCGTTCATTTGGCTGGTGTTCTTCACCTGTTTCCAGAGAGGAGATCGAGGAAAGGACATCAGTAAAGGCAGGGGTCATTTCGTAGAAAAAGAGGTGGAGGAGCTCATTAGCATAACTCATTAGCACAACTTATTTGCATATGCCACACCCCCTGACATCACCAGAAGTGTCAGAGGGCAACGCCCACTGCAACTTACCTGGCTGCTTCTTGCTCCTCATGGCCCTGGGCTGCTGGGAGCAGGGGGCGGGGCTTGTTGCATGTGCCCGCCCCCTGGGCTCTTTACTGCCGGAGCTCCGCTCCTGTGCACTCCTGCAGGAAATGACCCCTGAGTAAAGGGATTCTGAGGGGGCTCAGGGTTCTTTCGTCAAGTAAGAGCATGGGTGGGTGGTGTGTCCAGAGTGAAAAGAAAACAAAAGTGGCAATGGCCTTCCTAGTTTAGAAGCAAGGCATAAGCAACCAAGGAGGCGGTTCAGTAAAGCAACACTCCTGGTCAAGCTCCCCCAGTGGCCACTTAGGGCATTACAAGGAAGAGAATGCTGATGCCCCACAGCGGCCCGGCTCAGGGTGCACAGAGCACCGAGCTCTCAGAGGGTCGCTGTGTCCCTCCCACAAGTAACTCACACCAAGCAGAGGAAGAGGGATATGCAAGGTGTGTACGAACTTCCCAATCCCCCCTCGGTGACCCACTGTACCACCTGTGCACCCACTTAAGCAAAGAAATGGAAGAAATAGGTCTGTTGAACCACAGGGAATCCTTCAAACACAGGCACAAAGCCCATGGTGCATTGTCTCGTGCCCTTGGTGTAGTGGTTAGGAGTGTGTGGACTCTCACCTGGGAGAACCAGGTTTGATTCCCTGCTCCTCCACGTGCAGCTGCTGGCGTGCCCTGGGTCAGTTACAGTTGTCTGGAAAGAGCAGTCCTCGAAAGAGATCTCTCTCAGCCCCACCTACCTCCCAGGGTGTCTGCTGTAGGGGGAGAAAGGGAAAGGAGATTGTAAGCTGCTCTGAGACTCCTTTGAGTAGTGAAGGGCGGGGTATAAGTCCAATCTCTTCATCGACTCTTCTTCTCAAATGCCCAAGTCGTTCACTTGTGAAATCTATCCTGTGTCTACTCCAGTAAGAAATTTAGTGCATAAAATATTCAGCATGTCTGCACTTTCCTTTTGAAAAGGTAAAGTTTCCCTTGCTCGAAAGCCAGTCGCATCCGACTCTAGGGTTGCGGTGCTCATCTCCGTTTCAAAGCCAAAGAGCCAGCGCTGTCCAAAGACGTTTTCGTGGTCATGTGGCCAGCATGACTAAACGCCAAGGTGCACGGAACGCTGTTACCTTCCCACTGAACGCTGTTACCTTCCCACTATTTATCTACTTGCAATTTCTTGCTTTCAAACTGCTAGGTTGGCAGGAGCTGGAACTAGAGACGGGAGCTCACTCCGTCATGAGGCACCCTGGGTCTCGAACTGCTGAACTACTGACCTTCCACAGCCTGCAGTTCAGCATCTTAACCACTTGAGCCACCGCAGCTCCTTCTAGATGTACGCAAATCTAAGGTTAAAGGCAGGTTCTTCTTTGTTAACCCTCCAGGGCCGAAATGTTTAGATCATTCAACAAATAGTTGGGGGGTGGGACTTTTGATAGATTAAAACCCACCCTCACCTTAATAACTTGAGAGAGCAGGATGTTCTCTTCCCCTTTTTTTGTAGTTTTCAAAGTTAATATGCAACCATTTACACAAAAAATGTGGGCAACAGGCCCCAGCGCAAAAGAGGCGTCCTCTCACACAAGAGGGCATGCCTCCTCTAAGATGGCACCCACTTTGACATGCCTCCTGGTCGCCCACCCTGAACACGGGAGTCTTCAGAGGAGTTGGTTTGAAACCCCGATTATAGAACAAGGGCATTCAAGTTCCTCTCTGTCTCTTGTTCTTAGCGGAAGAACACAACTTGGAGCCTGTTCGGGCTGAAAGGCACGGTAAGAAAACAGCAAATCACACACCAGCAGGCCTTTTCCGGTTCAGAACAACCTGTTCTATTCACGTGCAAGCGTATTTGATCAAGTCAACCTATTAGAGAACAATTTGTTAATGGTGTGGATCTAATTGGGCAGCAGCATGACTAAAATGTAAATTTAAAAAATATATCCTAGCTCAACCTCTTTGAAGAAGAAGAGGAGGAGATTAGATTTACTGCCCTTCACTCAGTCACCTTCCCTTCCTCCCCCCCACAACACCCTGTGAGGAAGGTGGGGCTGAGAGAGCTCTTTCGAGGACTGCTCTTGAGAGAACAGCTCTGCGAGAACTTTTGGCTGACCCAAGGTCACCCAGCAGCTGCGTGTGGAAGAGTGGGGAATCAAACCCGGTTCTCCCAGATTAGAATCTGCCGCTCTTAACCACTACACCAAGCCTCTGAGATTCATAGTTTCAGACGGCAGCTGTGTTGGTCTGCGGTGGAACAGTTAGATAGGATTTGTAGTTCCCAAGAGCTACTGATGACGTCCCCCAATACATGGAAGGAATGTCTCCACAACATCTGAGGGAAAGCCTGTCGAAACGCGGCCTTTGGCGTTCAGCCAAGAAGGGCTCCCCGAAACCTTACCTTCCACTGTGGAAAGTGCTGCAGACGTGGTATGCTGGTGAGGCACCCCAGAATCCAGCCGAGCTCTGCATGTTCAGGCACCTGAAACAAACCAGGCATGAAGTGATGGACGTGTTTTCTCACGAGCATGCTGCCGCTGGGAGCCGCCCCTCCCCACTTCCAAAGACAAGTAACATTCATAAAGCAGATAGGTATTTGATAGCTCATATGTCGACAGCTGCAAGAATAGTATATGCCAAATATTGGAAAACAATGGAAATACCAACAAAACAAGAGCACGTGAACAAAATATTTGAAATGGCGGAAAATGACACACTGACACTTGGGATGAGAGCCGGCACAGAATGGACTTTTCAAAAAACTTGGAAGAGATTCTACGATTGGTATAATGTAAATGCAACTGATAGATAAATGTAGTAATTTGAGAACGCAGAAAAGAGAAGCTTAGTGGAGTAAAATAGATAATGGATTTAGAAATCT
>NW_015166435.1:1082354-1092421 GCF_001447785.1 Gekko japonicus | reverse complement strand
GGCGCACGGAACGCTGTTCCCTTCCCATCGAAGCGGTACCTATTTATCTACTTGCAATTTCTTGCTTTCGAACTGCTAGGTTGGCAGGAGCTGGAACTAGAGACGGGAGCTCACTCCGTCATGCGGCACACTCGGGTCTCGAACTGCTGAACTACCGACCTTCCACAGCCTGCAGTTCAGCATCTTAAGCACTTGAGCCACCGCAGCTCCTAAGTTAGCAAAGAAGTATTATTTAAATAAAGACAAAGTTTATTGCTGAATCAGTGGTCAGCCTCACTACATGATAGAGTCCAATATTTTTTTAAAAAAACACATAAAACATTGCGATGGTAATGAAAGAGCAAATTCTGCACCACCACAGACACAAAGTTATTCGATTTAGGACTGGGAGTTTCACGACTGCAATTCTCGGGGGTTCCTTATACTTAAATAGGAAACCCACTAAGGACAGCAATAATTACAGCCTTAATTACAGCCAGGTATATTGATCTGACATTCACACGAAATCAAGCATCATTCCATTCCAAGGAGAAGTCACCCTGAGCCCTGCAACTTAACACAGCATCTAGTCTTTGTCAAGTGCCAATTTAAGGCTTAAGCTAAGGCAATTTAAACACCACAAGCAAAAAGCATGCAGAACTAAGCAAGATAAACCCACAGGCTTAGCTCCATACGAAGCGGGGGGCGTGGGGAGGGGGGTGTCCTGTGTGGACCAGGACAGCAACACAAGGGAGTGAAGGGGTTAAGCTTTGGCCTCCCATTCTGAAAGGGCCCCAGGGAGCCACTGCTTGCCCTGTGTGCACATAGATAGGTGGAAACATACAAGCACCTGTATCAGCTCAGCATCCTTTCAGTAGGGTGCAAATTTCAGAAGTCACCTGAGCTTGAGTTGTACAGGTTACAGGGGACAAGACTGATAAAGACGAGACAGGGGAGTTTCCAGGACAGAACCTCGGCCAGGTCCCGTTAATAATAATTACACACCAGCCACACTGATACCGCCTGCAGTGCTTTCAGTGTCCTTTGCCTTCTTCTATATGTATTCCGCTGTCGATGTGTCTTTCAGTGATGCCGATGGATCCAGCCTGGGAAAGGCGGTGCACAGCCCAGCTGGCAGAGCGCCGACCGAGTGGCACTCGGAATTGTTTCTATCCTTTCCCCCTTTTTTTGTAAACAAGAAACCCCACTGACTTTGGTGACACCTACTCCCAAGTAAGCAGACCTAGAGGCACTGCTGCCTTCTCTTCCTTCCTTGCCCTGCTTCCCACAGCGGCACAAAGGTGCTGCCTTGCTCTGCTCTGGAGTATCTGATTTGTCTTAATCTTAATCATTCCACAAAGTAATCAGACATTTGGAGGGGGCGGGTGTTGTTGTTTTTTAAAGTCACTTACTAATAACCCCAGACACATCCGCAGCAGTTAAAAAATGCTTTATTTCTACTCAAGACATGCCTAAGATGGAACCTGGCGCTATAGGAAACTTTGTTTCCCGGAGGAATGAGCATCCGTCCATAGAAGGACTGTTTCCTTCCATATGCGTCCCTGTGCGCAAACTATGGTCATCTGTTAGGGCGGCCCATCTGGCATCAGCCAGAGCCCAGGCCTTTTCCATCATGCCATAAAGGTTAGTTATAAACCAAGTATGGAGCCCAATTACTAAAAAACAATATGTATAATCTAAGTGGAGCTGTGGTGGCTCAAGTGGTTAAGACGCTGAACTGCAGGCTGTGGAAGGTCGGTAGTTCAGCAGTCCGAGACCCGGGTGCCGCGTGACGGAGTGAGCTCCACTCTCTAGATCCAGCTCCTGCCAACCTAGCAGTTCGAAAGCAAGAAATTGCAAGTAGATAAATAGGTACCACTTCAGTGAGAAGGGAACAGCGTTCCGTGTGCCTTGGTGTTTAGTCATGCCGGCCACATGACCACGGAAACGTCTTCGGACAGCGCTGGCTCTTCGGCTTTGAAACGGAGATGAGCACCGCAACCCTAGAGTCGGACTCGACTGGCTTTCAAGCAAGGGAACCTTTACCTTTTTATAATCTAAGTAATATAAAAAAATACATGAATTTATTGTCAAAGGGTTAAAAACATTTATGGGCCCAACCGTAGCCTCGTTGCAGAATAAAAATACGATATAAACAGGTGGGAACTACTGTGACCTGATGCGTTTCGGCCCTAATTGGCCAAATTTCAGGTTCAACGCCACACAATTGGCTCTGCCACTTGAACGGGCAGCCCACATGGTTTCGCACTTCCCTGCTTAAAGAAACGATCATAAGCCCCTTTCAAAGCACAAAGGCCGATCTTGGGGTACTCTTAACACCACAGCCAGCAGTGCTTCCTTGCGAACTGGAAACGAGGGAGTTGTGTGCACGAGGGAACGGGAGAAGGAAGCACACAGATCTGGGGCTCCTCCGCCATTTCCTGAGCCACGGAGGACTGAGTCACTGGCAAGTGATGACGGGAAAGATAAGGCCATCCAAAGCAGGTGCCTTGGGGGCGGGGCGGGGGGAAAGGACCATTATTTCCTCTGTATAAAAGGGACGAGCACTTAAATGTGCCCGTAAATCTGGCCGAGGAGCATTTTAATGGGTTTTCCTGAAGCAGTTCTTCATTTTCCGTTTGGCAACTGTTCAATGCGCATTCTGATCATCCCGAGTAATTTCCACGTTGCTCCATCTGAAGGATTCATTTTTTTCTAGCCCGTAATTTGTCATATTTTTGAGACAAAACATGATTTTTTTATACCCCATCCTTCCCCCCAACCCTCAAATAAACAAGGATCAGAAACCAGATGAGGAGGAAGAACAGGAGGAGGAGAAGAGCTGATTTCTATGCCCCACTCATCTCTACCTTCAGGAGTCTCACATTTCCTTCCTCTCCCTACAGCAGGCACCTTGTGAGGTAGGTGGGGCTGAGAGAGCTCTGAGAGAACTGTGACTGACCCAAGGTCACCCAGCTGGCTTCATGTGGAGGAGAAGTGGGGAATCAAACCCCGTCCTCCAGATTAGGGGCTGCCGCTCTTAACTACTACACCACACAGGCTCTTAGTCCAAATGCTCTTTTGTCATTTAATGGGGGCATAAGATTGAGCCAAGTTACATGTGTAGTCACCAAGCAATTTCCTAGTGTGTGGGGCACCCATACAGTCTGCCAGATGTCTTCTCGTTGCTAGGATTTCACCTTCCAAGACAAACCACATGTCATGACTCAGGTGGGGTGTCACCTGACGCTGCCACCAGTCTGGATTTAGGATCCCTTGAGAAGGTCCAGAGTACCCTCCCAGGACCTTCAGACCTCCCTTTTGGCCGAATAATAGGCGTGAGGACCAGGCAGAGTGAAACAAGGAAAAGGTTTATTTTATAGAAGGTCAAAAAACAAGGTGCAGAATAATAACAGTAAGTGGATGAAAAGAAAAGAAATCAAATGCCCTAACACGTCTAAATATATACTGTCCCTAGCTCACAGAAGAAGAAGAAGAAGAAGAGGAAGAAGAGGAAGAAGAAGAGGAAGAAGAGGAAGAAGAGGAAGAGGAAGAAGAGGAAGAAGAGGAAGAGGAAGAAGAGGAAGAAGAGGAAGAGGAAGAAGAGGAAGAAGAGGAAGAGGAAGAAGAGGAAGAAGAGGAAGAGGAAGAAGAGGAAGAAGAGGAAGAGGAAGAAGAGGAAGAAGAGGAAGAGGAAGAAGAGGAAGAAGAGGAGGAGGAGGAGGAGGAGGAGGAGTAGTAGTAGTAGTAGTTTGGATTTATACGCCACTCTTCACTACCCAAAGGTGTGTCAGAGCGGCTTACAAACTCCTTTCCCTTCCCCTCCCCACAACAGACACCCTGTGAGGTAGGTGGGGCTGAGAGAAGTCTGACAGAAACTGCTCTTTTTCAAGAACAGCTGTGCCAGAATTATGGCTTGCTCAAGGTCATCCAGCCAGGTGCAAGTGGAGGAGTGGGGAATCAAACCCGGTTCTCCCAGATTAGAGTCCGCGCACTTAACCACTACACCAGACTGGCTCCTCCAAGTGACACTAGACTACTCACCCGGCCCTCAGGATGAGGGTTTCTTCCTGCAGCAGCCTTCCTTCCGGCTCTGCCCTCTGGAAGAAAGAACAGCTTCTGCTCTGGCACCAGTCCTTTTGCTCCCCAGCCCTCTTCTTCCCTATTGGTCAATTTTGGCTCCAAAACCTCCCAGGGGCTCCTGGGAGTTGTAGGCCGAGCCTCACCTACTGCTAGCTAGGCTCCCTGGGCCAAGTAGGCCTCTGGTGGCACAGCCCAGATCATGACACCACATATTCAGAGATGCTGCTAATAATGTACCAACCCAACCTACCAGCGCAACAGCAGTGATTGAATTCGCAGTGGTTCAAAACCCTGCGTCGTCTCCTGACAGAACAGGCTTGTTGCCGAACAGGCACTACCTTCCTTAGAGAATGTTTCCTGCTAAAAGTACTTGGTAGGACATCATTTTTACAAATCCCGCTATTTATTGCTTCCCATAGGAAGCTAGCTATTTCCATAAGCTGATTTCGCCAACAATGCAATCACTCGGTATGTTGCGCCCCTCCACTGGTGCGTCCGTTTCCAAGTCTGTTGTTAGGGATTCAAGGCTGGGGTTTGGTTTCTCTACTGCAGCATCTCCCATGTGGACCTGCATGCTTCTGGGCTGTGAAAGAAGAGTATGTTTCCCTTTGCACACTTCACTATTAGGCTGTTGCAAGAGCCCTCATCAGTTTCACAGTCCTGGGATGAAGCCTAAACTGAACCCTACAGCTTCTCCACCCACTTCCAACTATCATTGCTTAAGGCCATCATTTCTTGATGACTGCCAACACGATTTCTTTCCCTGAGCACAGCGAACCAAAAGTCTAATTTCCCCAGAGGAATCATTTTTTCCCGTATTTTTGCTTTTGTGTGTGCGTGTGTGTGCACGCGCCTGTGTCTGGAAGTCCTTGCAACTTCTGGCAACTCCTACTGGGGCATGGAGGACGTTCAGAGAAGTGGCTTGATAGCCTGCCTCTGCCTCCTGGCCCTGGTATTCTTTGGAGGTCTCCTATCCAGGTACTTGCCAGAGTCGACCCTGCTTAACTTCCAAGATCTGACGAGATCTGGCTTGCCTGGCTATCCAGGTCAGGGCCCCAGAGGCATCATTGATTACATTTAGAACACAGCAGCATGTTTTTAAACTCTTCTTTGTTACAGATTTCACTTTAATTTACATTTCTGCGTTGTGTGTTTAATAACAATAACAAAACCCTGGGTGTCTTCTGTGCAAAAGGTGGTATTAAAAACTCATAAATAGAACAGGAAAGTGAGGCTTGAATGAATTCCACATTTGTCTCCCATCGAGGAGTGTACGCAAAGCACGTATTTCCCCCTCCTCCATTCTATCCTCATAGCGACCCTGCAGGGTAGACTATCAGGTTGAGATCATGGCCAGCCAGAAGACAACCAACGAGCTTCACAGACAAAGGGGGGGGGGCTTCAAAGTCGGATCTCCCCAGTTCTAAGCTTGATGACTTACAGAGGGTGCAAACACTCAGGCAAACCAAAGGGAGCTTTTGGGATCTGGCGGGGTGTCACCTGACGCTGCCACCACTCTGGATTTAGGATCCCTTGAGAAGGCCCAGAGTACCCTCCCAAGGGGGGGGGGCGGGGAGAATAATTTAAACGTAAGGTAGGGTTACAGCTGCCGAGTGAGCGTCTTCTGTTAAACCGTGGCCAACCCTGCTTCGCTTCCAAGAGCTGATGAGATTGGGCTAGCCTGGGCCATCCCGCCCACTAACAATCAGAGAAAATGGGTGGCCCTTCCTCCAGCTTCAAAGTGGAGCAGAGAGAGAGAGAGAGTTGAATCTGACCTTGGAAATGGGATGAGAGTTCGGCTGAAACGGGGTAGAACCTTCGAAATCAGATGGGAGTTCGGCGGAAAGAGGGGTAGAACCTTCGACATCAGATGGGAGTTCGGCAGAAAGAGGGGTAGAACCTTCGAAATCAGATGGGAGTTTGGCGGAAACAGGGGTAGAACCTTCGAAATCAGATGGGAGTTCGGCGGAAACAGGGGTAGAACCTTCGAAATCAGATGGGAGTTCGGCGGAAAGAGGGGTAGAACCTTCGAAATCAGATGGGAGTTCGGCGGAAAGAGGGGTAGAACCTTCGAAATCAGATGGGAGTTTGGCGGAAACAGGGGTAGAACCTTCGAAATCAGATGGGAGTTCGGCAGAAACAGGGGTAGAACCTTGGGCAGTTCCCTCAAGGAGAACCCTACGCAGAATCTGCCACTCTGCCACCTGCTCATTTGCTTCCTCCGTGTCCCGCTTGCACATTTGTAAATAAAACAGACGCATCCATGCATTACAAAGACCCTACCAGTCTCCGGGGCTCACTCAGCCAAAGGAAGAAAAATCCCAAAGAGCTGCACTTGGATTTTTCAACACTCAAGACATAAGAGCATACAAAAGGAAAGGAGCACTCACCGCCATGCTGTGCGAAAGGTGCAAACGGAACGGGAGAGTCATGGGGAAAAGTCAATGAAACATCAGCTACGAGGCTATATTTGTTGTAATGCATGTGGGAGGCGAGCAACCAGTAAACAAGATGTATGTATTCATTCCATCTGGTTTTTTTCTAAGTTTTCTCTGGCAAACGGAGTCCCTTTGGTACAACCGGATTATATATTTATACTAGAAATAATACCCGTTGCGGAAATAAATACAACGGGATCTAGAAAGAGGCTCTGGGAGAGTGCTCTGGCTTTGGGCAAACAGTGTCAGTTTCCTGTGGCGACCTCAGCAGGGTTTAATGACAGAGTCCACTGTTTTCTCCAGAGGGACTGATCTCTGCTACCTGAAGAGCATTTGTATGTTTGAGTTATCTGTAGCCCTCACCTGGAGAGTGGTAACCATTGTTACCCATTCTCCTCTCCCCTATAAGGTATATTATGCAACTGAAAAATCCAACTGCCTTGCGGGGGGGGGGGGGGGTTTGGGGGGGGGAATGGCCTGAAGTCCAATCAGCTTCCATATGCAAAAGACCAGGTTGTCGCAGCAGTTGTGGTGTGGGCGGGACCCGGGCTTTGCCTTCTGATTGGTGGCGATATATGCTGAGGAGCAGTGCCATCAGCCATACACTAAGGGAGTGCATTTTAGAATTAGAACTTTGGCACCCACTATTCAATTATATATAAGGAGAGATTTAGAAAACCTCTACGCCACCTTTCCAGGGAACCCACCCGGGGCCGCTAACAAAGTAAAACGTCACAAAACAGCAGTATAAAATTATCATTAATATCTCAGTCAGTGCACTGAAATGGCATTGAACCTTGAGTAACTTAAAACACATTTCATAAAATGTTTCTCAGGCAAGAAGTGGACGATGAAAACGAGGTTCAAAGATCAAGCCCTTTGTTAAAAGCCGGGGGGGGTGGGGGAAGCATTTTAGCCTGGTGCTTAAAAGACATTGGCTTGAATCCCACAAACTGATTCTCTGCATACTCATGTGTGCCACAGAGTGCGCTTCTTCTTGCACCAGCACTTGCGTTTGTGCAAGATCGATGGTTTCCCGAGCCCTAGAGCAAGAGTGAGCGCGCTCTGTGGCAGAGACTTTCTAGCGCACACAGGACTTGTTCACAGGATCCAAGCCAACAGGGCAGGTGCCAGGCAGGCCTCTAGGGGGAAGGCATTCCCCAGATGAGGGGCCACCGAATATCTGGATACAGTGAGAATTTGCCTGTCTAGAACTGCATGCTTTGCCCCAGATAATTCATCTTCCCTCTCTTGTGAGGTAATGTGTATTAATCTGGAACTAAGCACTGCCAGAACCCCTCTTCTGACTTAATTTGAAAGCCAGTTTGGTGTAGTGGCTAAGTGTGTGGACTCTAATCTGGGAGAACCGGGTTTGATTCCTCACTCCTCCACTTGCACCTGGCTGGATGACCTTGGGCAAGCCATAGTTCTGATAAGAGCTGTCCTTGAAAAAAGAGCAGTTTCTCTCAAGAGCTCTCTCAGCCCCACCTACCTCACAGGGTGTCTGTTGTGGGGAGGGGAAGGGAAAGGAGTTTCTAAGCCGCTCTGAGACCCCTTTGGGTAGTGAAGGGCCAGGTATAAATCCAATCTCCTCTTCTTCTTCTTAATATGGGTGTGGCCTCATATTCACTGTTTTGTTTTCAACCAGTTCTGATTGTAGGTTCTTTCTTTTTGTAATGCTACAGCTGTTGGCTACTACCCAATGAAAAACCTCATGGGAGGACTGATTTTGATAGACCAGCGCCTGATTCCCACAGTCAATAAGCAAGCATTCCCCCCCCCACACACACACCCTGAACTGAAGCCTGCGTTTCTTTCAGGTTTCTCCTGCTCTTTTGATTTTGCTTAATTTATCTGTTTCGGAGGGCGAACTGGCAAAATCGCCATTATTCTCCCGGCCTCTGTGCACCATGCTTTAATCGGACAGCTCTATTGACCAAAGTGCCCCAAAAGATTACCCAAAGATGATTTTGAAAGCAGATACGGAGGAGACGGCACAAAGAGAAGCGCTACACCTGCACAAACTCAGAGCACCTCAACGGGGCTTAATAAACCAGACACACATACACACGCACTGACCTGAGACTGCTGGAAAAGGATGCACTTCTGTGGATTTATGCCACAGGCCAGAAGAGCGGCCGTGACGTCTAGGATGCTGGCACGAAGGACGGCCGGGTCTCTCGGAACTGTGAGGGAATGGAGGTCGACAATGCTGAATAGGACAGAGCTGCATTCTTCCTGTAGCTTCACCCAACTTGTGAGAGCACCAAGGTAATTCCCCAAATGAGGGACCCCAGTTGGTTGAATCCCAGAGAAGATCCTCTTCAGGCCTTTATTCTGTAACGAAACCACGATTTAATATTGTCTAATATCGTCTAGCGACAGTCACACATAAGCAATACAGAGGCACCGATACGTATGTGGGTACGCACGCACACACACAAATATGTCTACATCCTTTTGTACACACACAAACAGCAAAGATGGGGAGTGTGGAATAACCCCCCTCCCCCCTCGAAAGCCTAGATCGCCATGTCACATCTACTTCATGAGGTACCACAGTACTTTTTGTGCACACGAATTCCCATTTCCTTTCAATGGGGTTCGGATGGGACAACTTTCCCCAAGTGAGTTCTGCTCTCAAAGTTGCCTTTCTGTATGTGATTCAGTTAAATTCTGATTTTTTCATCTGGTGGAAAGTGCCGTCAAGCTGATCTACGGTGGCCTCGCAGGGTTTTCCAGGCAAGGACAGAGGTGGTTTGCCGTAGCCCGCCTCTGTGTAGTGACCCTGGACTTCCTTGGTAGCCTCCCATCCAGGGCTCTTTTTGTAGCAGGAGCTCCTTTGCATATTAAGCCACACACCCCTAGTGTAGCCAATCTTCCAAGAGCTTACAGAGCTCTTCTTACTAGGGTCCCAGATCTGGCAAGATGGGGTAGCCCGGAGTGTTCAGTTGTCTCCCTAGGAGGGGTCCATACTTTATGCAGTACACGGTGTCAGTGACTACAGATACACTTTGTGTGAACGCAGCAGGGTACAGCGCATACGCGGCATTCCTATGTCTTTAAACAGCCGTGACTGTTCTTCTGAAACCCCAGCATGGCAAGGGCTCTCAAAGGCATGTGCTCACATACTTAAAGACATGGGCATATAGCACACACCTGATGTAGAGAACACCAACAGAGGCAAAGTAATCACATTTGTGGCAAATGGTGCCGACCCACTTGGGAGTACCTGCGCAGGCTAGAGAAGGTACTGAAAAATCCATGGAACAAAAAAGAAAACACCACTGACAGAAAATGAACGCACAAGCAAATAAGCAAGTATATAATGATCAAATAAGCATAACAGCAAGTATAATATAAATCAATTGGCCAAGGTGCAATAAAGAAGCATAATAGAAGCAGAGTCTACAGTCTTTCCATGTGTCTACTCCAGAATGGTCAGTCAAGGAGGATTAAGAACCATTCTGGCTTAGTATATGCCAGCTTTTGAGACTGGGTCCCATTACAGCCATGTTTGAATAAGAATTATTTGAAACGCGGCATCAGGCATCCGGATTACGCGTC
>NW_015166435.1:1050414-1082191 GCF_001447785.1 Gekko japonicus | reverse complement strand
CCCCCATTTTTGGCAACTGAAAAATCCATGCCCGCTTCTACTGTTTATTTATAGCCCACCTTCCTCACAGATTACAAAGCGCAAGGCAATAAATGTATTTATTTACTAATTTAACTAGATAAAAAACACCACAAACAGTGCAAGAACTGTATCACAAACATCAGAAAACAACGCAGTTTGAAAACAAGGCCGTATAAATGACAAGCAGTACAATAAACGACAACCCTCTTCCCTTTATGAAAGTTCACTCCTGACCAGTTCCATTCCTTACAAACTTACTCCCTTTTATTAAAATGTTCTCCTGAATAGTTCCATGTCACGCATTCTGCAAAATGAGAGAAACTCGGGGGCCTTCCCGACTTCGTCAGGCAGAGCTTTCTACCAGAGGCGAGCCACAACGGAGAATTCTCTGGCACGGCCGGCTGTTGTTCTTACCCATTTGCAGCGCGGCACCCTCAGAGGGCTTTGCGCAGAGGCACAAAACTTTCGCAGCCGCGCACAGCCAGAGGGGGATGTGGGGTCCGAGGCCATGAAGGGCTGTGAATAATCACAGCCCCTCGAACAGAACTCGGGTAAACCAGCGAAGTGCGTGCAGAACAGGTGTGAGACAAATTTTCAAGACGCTTACAGATTGACTGCATCTGTTCTAATTAGAGATGAAAAATACTCAGAAATTTTGAAGCCGGGCATGGGGGGGGGGTTTAAAAACTCCACCCCCGCCCAGAGGAAGAAATGGACATTTATAAGAAAATTGAAATATATGCAATACTTATGTTCTTATGGAGTCATTTTACTGTTTTAACATAAAACGCATCATTTATGACTTTAATTAAAGGTATATTAAGAATATAAATCTTTCTTCCCGCCTCATCTTCCCTGGCTGTATTCATTCTGCTGCCTTCCCTCTTTCTCCCAGATGTACTCTCGACTTCCTCGTTCCAATACCCTTCGGCCCTCAGAGGGATTTTGCTCTACGAGGTGTTCAAAGTACTGCATTTACCAGACTGAAGACTACTGTCAAATGGCATTTTTAAAAAATAAAACCAGCATTTGTGGGTTTTCACTTGTAGTCATGAAAGAGGGGTGTATAAATCTTCATTCGGGTAAAGTTTTTAAATCACAGATGGACCGTGAATACCTGATCTAATGCCATTCTATCAATTCTCTCAAGCATAAAAAATCCCTAAAAGAAGTGTGTGAAAAATTTACACTAAAAGCTGAAGTGAAACCAATTTTTGAAAAGTAATCATATTATATGGGAACATAACTGTGAGGGGGCTAAACGTATACAAGGAAATGAGACAGAGGCCTCGCGAACTGTGATCGTAAAGAAGCCTGAAAACTCCCATCCAAAAGGAGAACCACATTGTTGAGATAATGTAGAGAGCGAATCGATGCTGTATAAAATTGCTAGCAATATTTAAAAGCCAGGGAGGAGACAAAATTGGTAACACAAGACATGGAACTGAGATGAACACAGTATTTAAATACCATTTTCTAAAATCTTAGTAGACAGACAAAAAAGATTAACATTAAGCTAAAATATGCTCCTTTGGTCTGGCCTTTAAATTATAGAGAGGACGTACGAAGGCAGTGAATAATAATGGTGTTAAATCTTGTAAAAACTAGAAAAAGTTCCACAAGATTTTGGAAAAGGAAAACAGAACCTGCCAAGGGACTCATTATTAAGATTTGGGATACAATCAAAATAGTGAAAAATCACAATTTAAAAATAATGATAGAGTAACATGTTAGCAAACAAAGTAATACACTGCTCATTTATAAAATACAGTGAAGCAAAATATTAATCTACTTCATTTATACGCCATATTTCTCCTCAGTGAGGACCCAAAGTGACTTACACATTGTTCTCTTCTCGATTTCGTTCTCACAGGAACCCTGTGAGGGAGGTGAGGCTGAGATTGTGTGACCGGCCCAAGGTCCCCCAGCAAGCTTCCATGGCAGAATGGAGATTCGAACCTGGGATTTGAATCTGATGTTTTGACCACTACACCATGCTGGGTCTCATTATTACATTATTATGAACATTAGCGATAAGCTGTTGTCTTGGGCCAAAATGGTAGTCTCCTTACTAAAATTTTACACGAAACACGGGTCATACCTGTATTTTTTTTTCTTGTGTACATTTCTGAACGGTGTATTAAAATAAAGAAATGTTTTAAATAAACCTTACATATAATTCTGGTTGGCCTCAGAGGGTAGATCAAAAAATCCAAACAACGGTGTCAGGAAAATACAGGGGAATGGTTTTTACAAACTGGGACTATCCCTAGATTTGCTGGGGTGTGTGTGCAAAATTAAAAAATGAAAGGGATAATCCCCCATAAAAAGTGGACACCTGTGCGCACATTGTAATTTTTGTTTTTAAAAAATGCCGACCGAGACCTTGCAAGATCACAGTCAGCTAGCAACCCCATGCAATCAAGTGTTAGAAAAAGAAAGCAGAGCTGAGAAAGGGGGGGGGGGACAAAATAGCAACAAGAAGTATGAGGGAAGAGGCAGAAAGCGGTGATGGGAAAGGGGGGGGTGAGCAAGGCGAGAGGAAACAGGGTCCAGCAGATGAGACTACCCCTCCCCTGCGAGTCCTTGCAGATCCCTCCTCTGGTATATTATGAGGCGTGGATATAAGGAATAAAGAGAGATCTTTGAAGTTACGAACAAATGCCAGATGTGTCTTCTTGCCAGTTACTTGTGAGTAAACCCCGCTAAACACAGTGGAAAAGTAAGCAGGCAGAGCCTCAGAAATAGCTGAAGAGGTTCAAGTCCACATAGAATTCTGTAAGGTCAGCCGCCCTCCTGGGGAGCATCAGCTTTTCCACCTTTGGTTATTCCAGTGCTTTTTGCTCAGTCTTTCACACTCTCATTGGAAAAAACATTTCAGGCATGAACTACCTCCCCTTATTCCTGCTAGAGATGCTCTGCATTATCATTGATACAAACAGGATACCCAGAAGTATGATTGTTCAAACTGAGTTCCTGAATAACTTAAGCCGTCTTTTAGAAATTCAGATATAAACCGGCATTAATTTTTTTTAAAGGAATCTGCTTAAATCATCAATCATAACCCAGCCACGACAGTTTCATCTCTGAAAGGGGCAAGTGACTTTCTGGGTGGTCCCTTCGAATGTTACTCTCCACGTTGAACAGTTCTCCCGAAATGCTTTGTCAGCCATACACAAAAACCCACCGAGATCACTCGCTGTGGCGGTGACTGAAAATTTAGCGCAGAAAAATCCACTTGCAGAGACAAAGGGTTGTCGCCAAAGATAGCAGATCCTCGGGCCAACTGTGCCCCCCATAAAAATGGGAAATACAACCCCATCACCAGACATCACGTTGTGCCTAATGCCAGCGGCAAGAAAATAAAGAGCCGCACCAGTCACAGAAGATTAAAAAAAATAGGGCCAAGGCCGATGGTGCAAAATCAGATAAATATATATTACTTCTCAATTAAATCTCCAAAAATTTCCTACATGTTTCGCCAACACGTCAGGGGAATCTATTTGTCTTGCAGCACCTACTGATCTTCTACTCTTTCTGAAGAACTACTGCAAGATGAACAGATTCCCCGGACGAAGCATGTTGGTGAAATACGTAGGAAATTTTACTTAACTCAGTAATATATATATATTTTTACCTGATTTTGCACCATTGGCCTTGGCCCTATTTTTTATCTCTTGTCCCAACGGCAGCCAATGCAGCCCTGAGAACATCTGCAGAATTGTGAAGCCATCGGGACGTGGGGTAAATTCCACTGCATGTTATGGAAGGGTTTAAATTTGGCTAGAGGAGGCAGTCTCCAATGACATCCAACACATAGCTTTGCTCTTAGCTGAGGATATGAATGGACCAGGACTTCGGTACACCCAGCAGAATTTGCTTTTAGTTCTTCCTTTCAATCCATGTAATGTTGCAAACTGTTTTGGAAACACAGCTTTGCAGTGACTTACGATGTGGCGTGGTGGACTGCTGACAAAGCCTTGCATGCACACAGTCCAAGGCCCAGTCCCCAGACTTTCCAGTGCAAACTGACTCAGGGTTGCAGGGCTGGGGGAGAAAAACTTCAGCCTGAGACCTGGGAGAGCCCCTGCTAGCCAAAGTGGACTATAATAAAGGCAAATGGATCCAGGGTATAAGGTGGCTTCATGCCTTCATTTTTTAAATAAGGAAGCTTTTGGTAGTTCTTCAAATCTACTACTAGGAAAACACTGTTGCGTGGATTCTAACAGAAGTCCAGTTTTCAGAGGTAAGGACATGGGCTTCCTCCCTAGTATTCCCCTCAACCAAGTCTGAAGTACAGAGGCCTCCTGTTCCTGGCCTCCCGCTGCTGCCCAGTTCAACAGCAGTAGAAAAATAATGGACGAATTGTCACTATGACACCGCTTCTAGCATGAAGCAGGAAGTGAAAACAGCATGACAGTCTAGGATTCCACCAGAACACTATGGTTAAACAATAGAACTTCCATGGAATCCTAGAGCGTCACGCTGACAAGCTGACATAACTTCCAGGTTTGCACTAGAAGTGATACCGCAACATTAATTTGAATGTCCCCACTTGCTAAAAGTCCCACCAGGTTCCAGCCTGAAGCCTTCCACCAACAGAGTGGCTAGGACACACAACTTTTACAACGATTACAACGTAGGGGTGTTTTAATTAGAGGCACACAACCATATAACGCCTAAAATAAGTCAAGGAATGACCGTTCTAAGCACCCATCCCCAAAACAGACCTAAAAACACTTTGAACCATTGAGGTACCTCAACAACAAAAAGATATTGGCAGCCTGGACAGAGTTCAGAGGGAATCAGCTAAAATGATTAAGTGCCTGGGAACAACCAGCTGGGGGCGGCGGGGGGAGGAGAGATTAAAAGAATTACATATGTAGAGTTTAGCTAAATTACAGGACCTTCGAAAGCTTGCTTTCTTCCATCCCAGCCTCTTGGGCTGACCAGTCTCTTGGCGACTCAGGCTGTCAGGATATGATCTATTACACTTCAAACATTCCAGGATACCTCAGCATCAACTGGAAATATTTTTATTTAAAATATTTTCCATGTGCCGTTGTCTAAGGCTGGGGAGAGGGGCAGCGGCTCTTTGGGTTTCCGAGAGAGGAGTTCCGTTTTCCCCACAAGCGCCTCCGAATCGAATGGCTATCGGAACCCCGTTCAGTCATCTGCAGCTGAGAACAAATCCATTCATTCCCATCTGCCCATTAAAGACGACAGCAGGGGAACCTGGAATGTTCCCACCGCCGTCACGTCCTGCAGAAGGAAACTGGATTTTGCTTTGATGCAGTTTTAGGCACAAAGCCCCCCCCTCACCCCACAATTTAAGACACTAAAGAAGAAAGTGTGCGAAGATACACGAAAATTATTAACAGGGCTTTCTGTCAGGAAGTAACAAAGGGGATAAGGGCAGGCTCAAAAATACAGGGCAGCAACCACACCACGTTTGAGCAATCGGCCCAAAAAGGCAAACACACCGAACACAGTCAGGGGTCCAACTAGAACAGACCTGAATACAGTAATAAATATCCCACATTGAGTCCCAGAGGAGAGACCAGCTGGTGAAATTTCAAACCCAACACTGGCCATTTTGTTGACCCAGCAATTTTTTAAACAACGGGTTGCGTGGAGCATTTGGCTTCACTGACAAAAAAACCTCCATTAAAAACTACGACTCCTGGAATTGTAACACTAAAAAAAAAAAAAAACCCACACATAGGGATTCTGGCCTTCTACAAACTTCTGCTCCATGTTTATTCGCCCGGCAAGAGTCAGAGAGCAGCCTAGCAGGGGCTCGGCCTGGTACCATGAAATCACGGGGCTGGAATGTGCTTCGGCGAAACACTGAGGTCAGGACATCGGGAGATCTGGAGTTAGTAAAGGGCTCCCAACAGGGAAAAAATATAAGCCACAAGAGAGGCAAGCTCGGACTGTTGGCACTTGAGGCCTTGTGCTTTTGTCAAGCGTCTTCCGACACTTGAGAATCCTGTAAAGAGCTCTTCTGCTGTTATAAGGATGTATAAGCCACGTATGGTTGCCTAGAATAAAACAGCTAGAGGACTCGCACGTTGACTCTCAAGCGTGTGAGAAAGACAGGGTTCTTGTGCTCATGCCCACAGCGAGAGTCAGATGTGGGCAAGAAGGTGCAACTTTCCAGAGGCCAACCAGTAAACATGAGAGCTGAGGAGGTGTTTTGAAGTTTCTTCAGGTAACTCCTTCAGAGGGGTGGCCCTGTTAGTCTGCCACGGCAAAAATCAGCAGGAGCTTTGTGATTTCCTAGAAGAGTGACAGAAAATATTATTCCCACCTGAATTTCGTGGATTAGAGCCCGCTTTTTCCAGCTGCAGTGACTAGGCACACAGTTTATGCAGGGGGGATTGAGAAAAACCCAAACAGCCGGCTCGGAGGCCATGAAATGCAGGACCATGAGGTGAAATTATGTAAAATACAAATTTAATCAGAAAAACACAAGACACGATTCAGGGGTCTTTTTCTGGTTTTATTTTGATATTATCCCTATCCTCGCACAGTTTTTTTTTTATCTTAAAAAAAGAAACTTGTCCTGCTCCTTAAGTTTCGAACAGCCACCCAATACAAATATTTCACAGGTGAAGTTTTCCCCGCCCCTTCTGCCTATGGGAGAAAAAGCATCACCCGTTTGACTTCTGCCTGAGGGATTGATGCACAGGAGGCTTGTGAGCAGGGCTGATAAAGGAAGTAGCAGCAACTCTGTTTGCTTTCATAAGCCTTCTTGTTTATTCACCCTGCTTTATACTACCAAAAATAATAATAATAATAAACTGGATGCAGAATATAGCTAGAAGTACTCAATGTGCACATTACAGAAAATTCAGTGCACAAATACTGGGCAATCCAGCATTACTGATCAGACCCAGACACATACGTGCCTTGAAATAAACAATTCCTGAACTTTGTGGGGGGGGGGGGATACTTGTAGGGCACAAACACGGTACGTGAAGCTAAAATAATTTCTGAGGCAAGAGAAATAGAATCCACCACGTCCTGGGCCCTTATCGGAGCCTCTTATCTCCATCAAACCCTGCCAGTGGCATTGAACTGCCTTGCGTTTTGGAAAGGCCGACTCCAGCTTACGGCTATTTCCCCGGAACAGAGCAGGTGAGGTGCTGAAGCGAAGCTGGTACAGGTGGTTGGTGCGGGTGAGAAAGAACTAACAAACAGGAAGAGGGGAGCGAATTGCTGCTGACATGTGGGGACAGGGAAGATTGATGGTTTCCCCCCTCTAGTTTTCCCTACTGCGAAGGCACAACGGGGGAGGGGGAAAGGGACGAAGAAGCGGCTGTGCCTGCGACAAAGGCAGCCGCTCTGCTTATCCCTGATTAATGAGGCGGCGGTAGTTCAGGAAACGGGGAAGGATCGGGCTCAGACTCCCCCCCCCCTTCATTTCGGACTCAATTACAATTTGATCCATGGCGTTCCACATGGTTTTAGTTGTGTTCGGCAGTTATGAATTTTCGGGCAGAGTCGCACAGAGAGGGATTGCTAAGACGGAGAGAAACCGTTTGCAAAGTCTTACCTTGAATCCAAAGGGGGAAGGCCTGGAGCTTTTGGGCAAACATGGTTCCAATCAACTGCACACACACACAAGGAAAACACAGTGCTTTCTACCTGCGCTCAAGCAAGAGAGAGTCTGGAGGCAGACCCAGCTTGTGCGAAGCAACTCTGCCCGCAGAACACCTATACTTTCCCCCTAGCATCACACGCTTACGCATTTACAGGCAAATCCTACATATACGCAGGCAACACAGAGTGTATCAGATTAAAATATCTGGTTGCATTTGAGGGGAGAGACCCCACTCTGCTTTAAAACTCTGGGGAGTATATCCAAGTTATCACCTGGAAGATATCTTCCAGATCATACACTGTATGCAGATCATTTAGAAATGATCCCATCAACGTTAAAGAGAGCCGGCACTGAAATGAAATGGTTCAGAAAGACGCTCTGGCAAAGGGACAGCGACGGTGGTGGACTATACAACTATGCGCTGTTTGCCGCAAGCATGCTCCCGCTAAGTCGTTTCTGAGTCGTTTAACATGTCCTGCTTAAATGTTTATGCTTTGTTTCAGGTTCAGATTTTGGCTTGCTTTCAGCTTTCTGCGATCTAAACAATTGCATCGTATAGTCAGATGTCCCATCCTGTTGATTCTATTTGAATTATGCTGCATGAGCCCCGATCTGGTTGGCTCTCAGAAGCCAACCAGAGTCAGCCCTGGCAAGTACTTGGATGGGAGACCGCCAAGGAAGTCCAGGGTCTCTACACAGAGGCAGGCAACGGTGACCCACCTCTGAATGTCTCTTGCCTTGAAAACCCCACGGGGGTCTCCATAAGTCAGCTGTGACTTCCTGACGGCCCTTTCCACCACTGGCACCAACATGCAATCCACCTTGTGTCTCAGTGAAAAAGGGGGACTATAAATAATGTAAGCCAATAAATATTCCTTCATATGTCGGGTTCAGTTGAAATTCAACAACAAATCCAAGTTTTAAATCTACTTAAGCCCAGGGGTCAGTTCCTGCGGGAGCACACAGGAGCAGAGCTCCGGCAGTAAGGAGCCCAGGGGACAGGCACATGCAACAAGCCCCGCCCCCTGCTCCCAGCAGTCTTCAGTTGGGCCATGAGGAGCAAGAAGCAGCCAGGTAAGTTGCAGAGCCCCCCCTCCCAGCCCACCTTCAGGTACAAGCTCTCCCTCCTCTGTAAGGGCAGATCTAAGCATTCCCGCCCCCCATAGCTAGCAATCCAAAACAGTCCAGTGGCACCTTTAAGACCAAGTTTTATTCAGGTACAAGCACTCCCTCCTCTGTGAGGGCAGAGCTGCACATCCCCCCCCCACAATAGCTAGCAATCCAAAACAGTCCAGTGGAGCCTGAGTGATGTCAGGGGGTGTGGCATATGCAAATAAGTTATGCTAATATGTTATGCTAATGAGCTCCTGCACCTCTTTTTCTACGAAATGACCCCTTCTTAAGCCTATATATTTACGTTACGCTCTGTAATCCGCTGACTATAAGTAATGTGATTAAAATACATAGATAAAGGACTTCCACTGAGACCCAATGACAACCCAAAGCTTGAAATCTACTTAAACCCATGCATTAATTGCACCAAGCAGGGCTTTAGGGCTGCAAGCCAGAGATTATGATAAGCATTCTTCATAATGTGCTTTCATTTAATGGCCCTGATCTGGACAGCCCAGGCTAGCCCGATCCGGTCAGATCTCGGAAGCTAAGCAAGGCCGGCCTTGGTTAGTATTTGGAAGGACAGCCTCCAAGGAAGGCCAGGGGCATGGCAGAGGGGCAGACAATGGCAAAACCACCTCTGAAGCTAGAATTGTTTTGGAAAGAAGTACTGGCACAAGTTAAAGTTATACCTGGTTATGAAATACAATGTACGACTGAACATATATTACTGAATAGATGGCAAATGCATATACAATCTAGAAGTACTGTTAAGAGAACAGCGATCTTATTAGCAGCAGCCAAAAATGCTGTAGCCTTACTTTGGAAAGATACTAAATGTCCACAACATCATCACTAGCATGCTAAACTATGGAAGTTTTATATAATGTCAAAAATTATAGAAAATGTGAATGATACAAATGCATATAAATGGGCCTTAGAACATGCTATGATTTGGTTCCCTATTGTAGAATACTGAATTGAACAGGGTAAAATTCCAGCTACTGTCAATTATTTAAACTTATGGTAAAACCTCTGTATTTGTATTTGTATTGGAAATCCTAATATGATATTGTATTTGAGAAACTTTGATGCATGAACTGAATGGCGACTGTATGATTATGATCTATGCCAATAAAGGTTTTGAACTTGAGAAACTTTGATGTTTTCTTACAAACTTTACAATTCCTTACGTATATCCTAACCTGTTTGTTAACGGTTAAATGTATTGTTTTTCTTCTTTTTACATTTATCAATAAAATGTTATTTTAAAAAAATGATGCAAAAAACCACCTCTGAAGCATCTCTTGCCTTTTAAAAAAAAAACAAGTCTAGCTCATCACCTAGTGGTACCTAATGCTAAAAGAGCTAGAACTTCTGGCTGCCAGACAATCGTACAATCTCCTGGCTATACTACACACAAGGCCATACGATAATAATAATAATGATAATAATTTCATTTAATGTCATAGTCCTATGTAAACTGCTGTTTTATATTTATATGCCGTAAAAGCCGACCACTCATCGCGATTCACAAGTCCCGATGCAACAGTATTTTAAAATCATGCAGAATCTAGCCACAGAAGAACAAGAGAAGAAGAGGAGATTGGATTTATACCCTGCCCTTCACTACCCAAAGGTGTCTCAGAGCGGCTTACAAACTCCTTTCTCTTCCCCTCCCCACAACAGACACCCTGTGAGGGAGGTGGGGCTGAGAGAGCTCTTGACAGAAACTGCTCTTTTTCCAAGAACAACTCTTATCAGAACTATGGCTTGCCCAAGGTCATCCAGCCAGCTGCAAGTGGAGGAGTGGGGAATCAAACCCGGTTCTCCCAGATTAGGGTCTGCGCACTTAACCACTACACCAAACTGGCTCTCAAATCAGAGACACATCAGAGGAGCAGCTGCCAATGTTTTTAGACCCAGTTCCCACTTTTAGCTGCACTATCAAACCCAGGATGCCCAGGCTAGCCTGATTTCATCAGATCATGGAGGCTAAGCAGGGTCGGACCTCACTAGTAGTTGGATGGGAGACCTCCAAGGAAGTCCAGGGGCGTGATGCAGAGGCAGGCAATGGCAAACCACCTCTGAAACATCAGTTGCCTTGAAAACCCCACTAGGGGTCGCTATAAGCCAGGTGTGACTTGACGGCACTTTCCTCCGCCATGCCCATCTTTATCTCCCTTCCCCATCTCAATCCTCTTCCCTTGCTTGTCTCCCCCCTACCCTCTCACGAGCAGCCCCCCCCAGAAACCATGGTGCCCCTCATGCCGCGCCACCCTCTCTTCAGAACATGACCCAATTATGAGTCCCAACCCAGCAGCTGAAGGCCGAGGCCTGAAGCATTTTGCTCTAAAGAAGAAACCACTAGACCCGGTGTCTACCCCCCGCCCCCATCAGTGCATGGATAATTCAGCGGCTGGCAATGCTCCCCCTAAGCTGTGGAGTCTTGTGAGCAAAAATTCTACTTTGTGAGCTACTGGCATTAAAGTTGTGAGCGAGCAATTTGGCTACTGCATAAATTAGTTTGCTCTGGAGCCCTCCTTCCTGAGCTAAGACAAAAATGTGTGAGCTGGAAGCTAAAAAACTAGTAACTCAGCTTAGAGGGAACACTGGTGGCTGGCAGGTTCAAACCCACAAGGCATGTGACTCCACCACATGTAGAAGCTTCACTTAATGCTGCAAGGCAATCAAGGCAGGCAATAAAGCGCTCGTCTTGGTGGGCACACAGATATGCTTGGCCAGCACTAACAAATGCTAATTTGCCGACTCCCCCCACTGCCTTAAGACTGGAATAAAGGTTTGCATGTGCACACATGTCCCCAAGCTGTGCAAGAATAATTTTAAACATTACAGTTACAAAACACATGTGGAAAACATTGCTGTGGATAATTAGCGGACCTCAAGCCTGCAAAATGAAAGCAAGCCAAAACTCTGGCACACTGAAAGGACAGTTCACACAACAGTTTCCTCCTGCACAGGAGTTTTCCACCAGCCTTATGCACGCTCATGCTTACAAGGGAGAGATGCAAGGTGTGAACCAGACATTAAAAGGTAAAGGTAAAGGTTTCCCTTGCTCGAAAGCTAGCTGAATCCGACTCTAGGGGGGCAGTGCTCATCTCTTTTTCCAAGCTGAACAGCCAGCACTGCCCGAACACTTCTCCATGGTCATGTGGCCAGCATGACTAGACACCGAGGCGCACGGAATGCTGTTACCTTCCCAACGAAGTGGTACCTATTTGTCTACTTGCAATTTCTTGCTTTCAAACCGCTAGGCTGGCAGGAGCTTGGGGCCAGAGACAGGAGCTCACTCCATCATGTGGCACTCAGGTCTTGAACTGCCAAACTACAGACCTTCCAGTCTGCGGCTTAGGATGTTAACCTGCCGGAGGCAATTTCGGCAGCCAGAATGACAGTTCAGCAAGTCACCATATTTATTTTAATTTTATTTAGGCATTTTTATCCCGCCCTCCCCGCGAGCGGGCTCAGGGCGGCTTACAAGGGGCATAAGCCCATACATAAAACCAGATAAAACAATAAAATCATGAATAATAACAATAACAATAATAAAGTGCTTTCTGTAAACAAGATGGTCTTTGAGTGGTTTTGATGGCATCAGTCATTTCCTTAAATCCTTCCCTTGGGGTGATACTGTCCAGTAGATAGTTCAAGCCAATCCCACAATGTCAGTGCCATACAATTCATGGCGGAACTTCCAAAGGCGGTTCCTAATCCTGATGTTATCGCCACCAGTGGTGGTGGCAGTGGCCCCTATGCAAAAGCCTGGCGGAAGAGCTCCATCTTGCAGGCCCTGCGGAACTGCATAAGGGTTAGCCCGGGAAACTGCAGAACTGCATAAGGATTAGCCTGGGAAACTGCCACCAGGTGGTCAAGACTGCTCATGCACAGGCCCTGACCTGGATAGCCCAGGCAAGCCTGATTTCGTCAGATCTCGGAAGCTAAGCAGGGCTGACCCTGGCAAGTGTTTGGATGGGAGACCTCCAGAGAATACCAGGGCCAGGAGGCCAGAGACAAGTGATCAAGCCACTTCTCTGAACGTCCTCCGTGCCCCAGTAGGAGTCGACGGAAGTTGCCATGACTTCCAGGCACAGGCACACACACAAACACACAAATATCCAAAAAAGAGAGAAAAGACTGTGTTATACCTCTGAGGAGGCCAATCACAGCTACTGGCAAAACGTCAGGTCCTAAAATGCCAAGACCATGGTCATACTACCCGGAAAATCTACAACAGCGAGAGAAAAGACTGCTCATGCACAGGAAGACCTGTGGCTCAGTGGAACAGCCTTTGTTTTGCATGCACCAGTCTTAGGTTCAATCCCCAGTATCTCCAGCTAAAAGGACCGGACAGTAGGTGATGTGAAAGGCCTCTGCCTGAGACCCTGGAGAGCCGCTGCCAGTCTGAGTAGACCAGGAGTGGCCAAACTTGCTTAACGTAAGAGCCACATAGAATAAATGTCAGATGTTTGAGAGCTGCAAGACATGGACAAATATTAAACACACGTTTTTATTGGAAAATATGCACATTTGCTTTTTATTACCATTAAATGAGTCTGCCAAAAATAAAAACAAAAGGAGTAAAAACAGATATTGATAATGATATTTATTTGTCTAATGATACTTGTTTACTAACAATATTTGTGTGTGTGTGTGTGTGTGAGAGAGAGAGAGAGAGAGAGAGAGAAGTGGAAAGAATGAAAGAGGTGGAAAGAAAGAGAGAAACAAAGAAAGCAAGTTGATGGGGAGGGAGGGGTAAGGAAGGGAGAAAAAGGAAAAGAAAGGTATAAAGAAAGCAAATAGATGGAGGGAGGGAGGGGGAAAGAGACAGAGAAACAAAGAAAGCAAGGAGGGAGGGAGGGAAGAAGGAAGGAAGTGAACGATGAAAAGAATGAAAGAGGTGGAAAGAAAGAAGGAGAGAAACAGAAACAAAGAAAGCAAATAGATGGGGGGAGGGAGGGAGAGGTGGAAAGAAAGCAATTTTAACTTTATATGCATCCTCCAAACCTCACCCCCACCCCCGCTGACTTGGCTTGGAGGAGGGATTTAAAGAGACAAATGCATTCTCCAAACTGACTGGCCGGTGGGGGGGGGAGGAGCTTTGAGAACACATTTGAAGTTAAAGTTGCTTTCTTTCTCTGCTGCCCCCCACCTGAAGCCTACCCAGGGAAGGGAATCCTAGCTGGGTAAGGGAAGACCAATTTTGGGGGGGGCGCATGCCTCCCCTTCGCTTCCCCAGCCTCCCCACTGGGAGCCACACAATATGTGTGAAAGAGCCACATGTGGCTCCAGAGCCGCAGTCTGGCCACCCCTGGCCTAGACCCAGGGGCACAGATCAGGGGGTTAATCCAACATGGGGGTGTGTGTCATTTTCCAACTCCTCTCACAGCACACCAGTGCATCCCAGTGCACAGTGAGAGAATTCTTGGTCGAATGCCTGGGTTAATTTCAGGTTAATATCAATTCAATGATTTGGTGAACTGAAGACATGTCAAGAGGGCAGTCATGCTAGATTAACAATGCAAATGCTGGCCTGTAAGTCTTAACTGACACAGTGCAGTAGCCTAGAACAAACTTAAAATATTAATACTCCACCTTTGCCCCTAAGGTGGGGCCCAAGGTGGCTTACAGATACATCTGCACAGCTTAACAAAATAGGACTCTGAAGAGGCAGCACACAAACACTCCAAACATATTTAAAAAAAAAAAAAAAACTGGTTGTCATCAGTAGCCAGTCTCAATCCTGCCCCAGTCAGCATTTTTTTAAAAAGCTCTTTGAAAAATAATCACTTTGTACAGGCCATCAAGAAAGAGGGTTTTTTCTCCATCTCTGGGAGACTGTCCCGGTTTAAAAAAGAGAGAGAGAGAGAGAGAAAGGCTTAAACCAATACAAGCTACAAGAGTCATTTATTAATGCCTTGAACACTGTACTGAACTGGAAACATCATCAAATCCAAGCACATATAGCAGCAAGGCACACGGCACGGGAGAATCCCAAGTCCTGGAACAAATTCAGAACCTCACACATCCAAATACAATCATAAACCACAAAATGCTCCAGTTACTTTTGACCATGGCCAGTACAGGACAACTGCGATTTTTAAAAAAGCCTCTTATCTTATGTCAGGCCATTTCACAACATTGAGACACTTCGATTTGGCCTCTGCATGCAGTGGAACAAGGTGGCGGTGGGGGGGACAGAACAGACTGTACCACTTCAGACTGCAGGGGGGGCTCTCTCTCTCTCTCTCTGATGAAGAAACAGGTCTGTAGTCTGGGGGTGCTCTTGGGCCAGGCCTACTGCTGGATAAGTCTGGGTAAGCTGTAGCCAGGAGTGGCGATTACCAGCTTCGACTGGTTAGCATTTACTTGCCAAAATAGATCTGGTCACTGTGGTGCTTGCGCTCATGACATCTAGAGATTACTGCAATGCACTCAACGTGGCGCTGCTCTTGAAAACTGTTTAGAAACTTCAGTTGGTGCAGAATGCTGCATCCAGGATGTTGACTGGAGTGGGTTGCAAGGATCAGGTCAGTCTTGGCTTATCTACACTGGCTTCCAATCAATCTATTTCCAGCCCCAGTTCAAGGTGCTGGTGTTGACCTTTAAAGCCCTATATGGCTGGGGACAGGCATATCTGAAGGACTGCCTGCTCCCTAAGAACATACCCAACTTCTATGGTCCTCTTCCACACCCCAGCTTAGTGTGCCCCTGGCTTTCTGACAGAGGCAAGTAGCAACCCAGTACAGGGCCTTCTTGGTGATGGCACCAAAACTGCGGAACTCTCTCCCCAGGGAGAGTCCCCTGTCCCCTTCTGTTGCTATTTCCACCAACAGGTGGACACTGTTTTTGTGTTATCTGGTGTTCCCTCAGTGATTCCCTCCTTCCTGCCCGATGTTTTAATTGTTGTTTTTATGTTTTTGTATGTGTATTTTAGCTCTGGTTTCAATGATGGGTTCATAATAGTTTTTAATGGTTTCTATGACGTGTCTGTCCTGATCTGGATAGCCCAGGCTAGGCCAATCTTGTCAGCTCTCAGAAGCTGAGCAGGGTCAACCCTTGTTAGTACTTGGATAGGAGACCATTAAGCAATACCAGGGTCACTATAAAAAGACAGGCAAATGGCAAGCCACCTCTGAACATCCCTTGCCCTGAAAACGCTACGGGGGTCACCATAAGTTGGCTGCAACTTGACAGCAAAAAAAAAAAAAAAGACGAAGCATGTTTTTTAATCTGTTGGCAGCCTTGGTGATCCTGATGAAGCAGAAAGGCAAGGTATAAATTTTATAAACAAATAAAATGAATTACTGGAATTACTCTTCAATCACCTTCCCTCACCACACTGTGCAAAAAGGAGATGAGAAGTGGGGAAGAGTGAGGGGCCAAAGCTAGGTTCCTACACTGTTTCTGAGTGTCTGAGTTTAGCCTTTATGTTATCCTTTTGGACATTCAGTAAATTAACCAACATTTATGGCCTGCAATGCCCATTACAGACGCTGAATTGCGGGCTGTGGAAGGGCGGTAGTTCAGCAGTTCGAGACCCGAGTGTGCCGCATGACGGAGTGAGCTCCCGTCTCTAGTTCCAGCTCCTGCCAGCCTAGCAGTTTGAAAGCAAGAAATTGCAAGTAGATAAATAGGTACCACTTCGATGGGAAGGGAACAGCGTTCCGTGCGCCTTGGTGTTTAGTCATGCCGGCCACATGACCACAGAAATGTCTTCGGACAGCGCTGGCTCCTCGGCTTGGAAACAGAGATGAGCACCGCAACCCTAGAGTCCGACTCGACTGGCTTTCGAGCAAGGGAACCTTTACCTTTACCTTTTTAGGGCCTGCAAGATGGAGCTCTTCCATCAGGCCTTTAGTTGAGGCGGCGGGCATCCATTTTGATTATGCCTCCCCGCCAGTGACCGCAGAACCTGAAAGCCAGACTGGGACCACAACTATCTCCCTTGAGGCACGTTGTTTTAAATGCTGATGATATTATTGAAAAGGTTGATGATTTTATGGTTTTTAATAGATTACTGTAATATGTTTTAAATTGTAGATCTGCATTAACTGCAGATATATACATATTGGTACCCACCCTGAGCCTACAACATGGGGAGGGCAGAATATAAGTTTAATGAAATAAATAAAATAAAGAAACAGCAAGATGTCACAGGTTCATTTTTCCCAACCCCAAGAGTAGACATAACTGATGCAAGCAGCTTGCTTCCCACTAAGCCCTCAGCCTGGAAATGGATCAAAACTCACCAAAGGCTTTGGCATTTTGAAGATACAGAAGTCATTTTAAAGGTCAAACTTCAAATGTGATACAGACTGGATCCTTGAGCCACGGTACTTCAGGAGGTCTCCAGAGCCATAGGATTTGAATTCCAAAAAGTCTAAGGCAAATCCCATTATTTCTTCCTGTGTTAATCATACTTTGCCAAAGCAGTGAAGAGAGAAATACTGTGGCGATGGCTACTGGCTCAGATGACTTTCTAAATAATGAGCAATAACTATCCATTTTAATCCAACCCTTCCTTCAAGGATCTCGAGGTAGCCTAGATGGTTCCTTCACAAGGAAGACAGAGTCACTCTAGCAATGGATATTTTCTATGACAGCTAACTAGAACCTTCATGTTCAGTAGCAGTATGTCAGAACACTGGATGCTGCAGACAAACAACTGGGGGAGGGGTGCTGCCTTTGGTTTGTTTCTGAATTTTCCCGAAACACCAGGCTGGCTGCTTTTGGCAACTGACTGATGAAGTGACAGGCCCTTTGATCTCATCTGTTAACACATTTATAACACCCTGACCACATGGGACAGAGAAAAGAATTTCGTTTTCAGCTTCATACGTGAGACCTCTGAATGAGAGAAAACAACAGAGGCTCCAGTGTATCAAAAAACATCTTTTCCCACAACCAGCAACAAGATTAAATCCAGTCACACTTGGAAGGCAGAAGAACTGCTTCCCTAGTTTCACTTATAAATAACCTCTGTCTGTACAATAATTTCTACATTTAAAACAGGGGCTCCCATACTTTTTAAGCCTGTGGGGATCTTCGGAACTCTAACATAGGATGCTGGACGCAGCCACAATATGGCTGCCACAGGAAGCGAACTCATACACTCATCCAGAGGAAGGTCAAGTGAAGAGAAGATGAGGGGTTAACTTGGGAAAAAAATACAATGGGGAAGATGAGAGAGAATAAAACCAACACTATAATGTCAGTGGTCGCCAAAGCAATGTTATTTTACTCACAGCCATGTCAGATCACCAATGTCCTATTAGAAGCCATGCTGGGCAAGGGGCCCACCTGACCCCACCCACTTCCTGAAAACACTTTGCAAACACCAGGAAAGGTGTCTGCAGGGGCCATGGAGCCCACTGGCACCTTGTTGGGGACCCCTGATTCAAAGTATGATGCACTTCATGCATTTCCACCTGCATAACAAAAAATTGCTACAAGCTAGTTGAGTATTTCCTGAACCTGGCTGGTAGTACTGCCTGTAACATATGTTGTTACTCTAGTATGCCAAAATAGTAATAATTTTAAAAATACTTAGGACAAGCAGTACCAAACACCCAGATACTACATCATTAAAAACAGCTACGTTTTGCTGGCTGGCACTGAACACTGACACACCAGCAAAACTATTCAACATTGGACAGTAAAATTAAAAACATACTTACTTAGATCCTGCTCTACTTATATGGCTAAAAGAGGTGATAGAATTCTGAAGTATCAGGACGCATTGTACCATTTCAGACTGCAGAGTGAGAGATGCCACTCTGAACATTCCCTCAAATAAACATTTCTTGCAAATAAAAAATTGACACATCAGGGAGAAAGGTTCTAGCCTAGACCTTTCTTCTTGCTGTGAATTATTAATGCACAGGAAAATTTGAAAAAAGTAATCCCTCACTTGCAATCAGAAGCGGTATGGTTCATCCGATCACATAATTCTGCTGCACATCCAGACCAGGTCCTAGATTAGTACTTAAACAGTTCAGATTTTTGTGAAATTGATGGGAATTTGGCATAAAACATACATAAGACTAGGCTGCAAAATGTATTAAAGCCATAGGAACAGCTAGACTCAAACTCTTCTCTTGTATTACTTATTTTAGTACATTTTTATCCTGCTCTTCCACCAAGGAACTGACAGTGGCATAGGTAGTTCTCCCCTTCCCCCTTTCACAACAACTATGTGTAGACGTAGCAGAACAAAGTTTGAGTACAGTCATTCAAACTTTGTTCTGCTGCTTCAGAGCAACAGGGCTACCCACCTGAATTTGTGTGCAGAAGTGTTAGGCTGAGAAAGAATAACTGGCCCAAGGTCACCCATGCAGTTGATTAGCAAAGCGACCACTGGAAACCCAGTTCTACCTGTTCCTAGTCTACCTGTTCCTACTACAGCACGCTGTATCTTTTCTCTGGGATTTAGTTTCCTGGGCAGCAAGTTGTCCAGTTTTCCTGTTCAGCCCACGATCACCTACAGACCGAAAAGGAGCAGCCCAGACTACTGGTTCTGCGCTTAGCCAGAAACCCGGCAGACAAAGGGGACGCTGAAGCGCAGCGACAAGAAAGGCGGGATTAGCAGTCAGGAAAGCACCTGGCGGCTCAGGCAGGGGAAGAGCCGCCGGCCGGCTACTCAAGCGAAGAACAAGACCAAAACCGTCAGAGCACAACCCGTCACCTCTCCCTAAGAGGAGAGGAAGGCCGCTTTCCCGCTCCCGAGGAGAGGCGTCTCTTAGTTCCCTGTCAAGCGGCAAGAAACGACTTACCAGCAGGAGGCAAGTGGAAGCTCTGGGCGCCGCCATGATGGACAAGGCGGGAGAGAGATCATGTGACGACCATGCGCCTGCGCCCTGCCCGCTACGTGAAGGAAACTGGGTTTGCTTCAATGGCCAATCAGGGCTGTCCCCCGCTTCGTCTTGGCGCGGCCAATCGGGTGCCTGACCGTCCTGCTGGGGGAGGCTTTGCCTGGCAAAGCGGGCGGGGTGGGGGCGTGGAAGTCGCGCTAAGCAGGGGAATAAGTGAAGCCCTGTCAAGCGACCAGGGGGTGGGACGGAGAATCGGTCTCTTCGCCCCTCCAGACCGGTAACCCTGGCTGAGGGACTGCGGCGCTGGGAAAACTGAACAGATTTTTTTACTCCAGCACAAACTTTTGCGGACTAGAGCCCATTTTGCCTCAAAAATAAACCGCAGTCTGTCAAGTGGTACGTTAAAGAGGTTCTTCCCCCCCCCAATGAATTTCTAAAGACTAAAACCCTAACAAGATTTTATTCCAGCATAAATGTTCAAGGAGTGGAGCCTGCTTCAGTAGATGTGTATATTGTGGTGGGTTCTACAGCAACAGACAGTATAGGGTTGCCAAGTCTGGGTTGGAAAATACCTGGAGACTTTGGGGGTGGAGCCAGGAGAGGGCGTGGTTTGGGGAGGAGAGAGGCCTCAACATAATACAATGCCATAGAGTCCACCCTTCAAAGCATCAATTTTCTCCAGGGGAGCTAATCTCTGTCGGCTGGGGATCAGTTGTAAAAGCGGGAGATCCCCAGGCCCCACCTGGAGGCTGGCAACCCTAAGACAGTACGAACTATATGCAGTATTTATTTATTTAATTTATAGCCAGCCCTGCCGAAGCAGACCCAGGGCGGCTTAACATAAAATTTATTAAACAGATAAAACAGAGAATCAAGAAACAGTAGAATAGTCCAGGGCATCTAACCCTTTACCAAAGTAATTTTCAGAAGCATTTTGTTACAGTACAGCCCTATTTCACCTGTGTGGGGGGGGGGGGTTTGTTTAAAAAAACCCTCCTGAATAATATCGTTTCAGCTGGAAATGACATTGCAGCATGATACAACAGTCCCCCACCCCCAACTTTCCTCTTGATGCCCTATTGAGCGCTGGCAGTGGTTTGCCATCCATAGGCAGACAATTGGCATCCCTATCCTTCATCCCCCACACTTCTGTCATTTCGCAGACTATGCAAAACAGAGATGTTCGGGAGGGCCTTTTTACAAGCAATGGAAAGGTAATGTAATGGGACACCTCAGGAGGATTCTTCTGTCAGAGAAGGGACAGTTTTTGTTGCCTTGGACGGCTGTCTGTTTCACTGTTTTCCCATTCTTCAATCCTAGTTCTACTACACTGTTTATTAGAAGTCTTTGCTGACTGACTGAATTGGCTTTCATCATGTTATATAATCTTCCTTGATTCTCACTGGGAAAGGCACCTGATAAATGATGATGATGAATCAGGGGTCATTTCCTGTAGGAGCACACAGGAGCGGAGCTCCGGCAGTAAAGTGCCCAGGGGGCAGGCACATGCAACAAGCCCCACCCCTTGCTCCCAGCAGCCCTCAGAGCAAGAAGCAGCCAGGTAAGCTGCAGAGCCCCCCCGGCCCCCAGTCCAAAACTGTCCAGTGGTACCTTTAAGACCAAGTTTTATTCAGGTACAAGCTCTCCCTCCTCTGCGAGGGCAGATCTACACGTTCCCCCCCCCAAAAAAAAAGCTAGCAATCCAAAACAGTCCAGTGGAGCCTGAGAGGTGGGCGTTGCCTTCTGACACACTTCCGGTGATGTCAGGGGGTATGGCATATGCAAATAAGTTATGCTAATAGGTTATGCTAATGAACTCCTGCACCTCTTTTTCTACTAAATGACCCCTGATGATGATGATTTGTCATGGGAGCCCTTGGAGCTGTGCCTGGAAGTCTCAAGAAACACCTGGACATTGTGGGCATTGAGCGAACAGCACCAGCTCAGCTCTAGAAGGCTTGGAACAGCAAGAAACCTATGAAAATACGTCAGCAATTCCCAAGAACTTGGCTAGATCTCAAATTGCAGAACACCATCTACCAGTCAAATATCTGAGTGTGACGACTCATAAGAATAATCCCTGCAGTAGTCCCCCATTGTCCTTGCTGTTCACCAGATTTGCAGGTTTTATCCAGTGGTTTTGAAAACTTGTTAAGACAGAGATACCAGGGGAGAGAAAGCAGTGCAAGTGTCTATTGTGGGCAAAGAGATTTCTGGCATTTCGGCATTACCTCTTTTTGTTCATCTCCAGTACTACCAGACTGGTGTTTATTTTTGTTGTGACAGGCCAACACAGCTTCCCCGCTAGAATCACCATATCACACACACGTATTTCATTAGCTTTTCCTCCTTCCAGAGTTAATATCACTTGGAGGTGATGATTTTGATGAGTGAAACTCAGCAGGGGAGAATTCTTTAGCAACCACACTATCACAACAATCCCAGTCGAGACCCCGTGGGGTTGCTTCTTCATTTGCGGAGAAGAGCCCCTCCTGAATTACCCAGCCTGTCCACTGATCTGACCCTGACAGATGAGGCACTGAGCTGAGTGTCACTGGAGCCCTGACTTCCCTGAGCCAACTTCCAAAGCAAGTGGAACTGAATATCACCAGTATTTATTGGAGAGATGCTGAAACAGCTTGTACTAAAATTCATTCCTAGGGATGGGCATGAGCCAGGAAAATGTGGTTTGGCTTGTGGTTCATGGCGTGCCCAGTTCGTGAGCCACGAACTGTCACAAACATTTAGGCTCCAAACAAACTGGACGAGGTAGAACAGGGCCCTGGCGTGCTAGGGACACCAAACTCGCAAGGGATCTCTGGCTAACGCTCCTCTACCTCCCTTGCAAGTTTGGTGAGGATTGGATTTACAGGTCTCTGAGATACCCCCCCCCAAAAAAAAAGGTGCCCCCAGGAAAGTGCTTTCTGGGGAAATGACAAGTGCAGGTTCAGGATGTTCAGGAGTGTGCAGAATGGACCCTGTGCAAGCTAGAGACATCAAACTCACTTGGGACCTCCCCCAGATGTTCCTCTACATTCCCTCCAAGTTATGTGCAGATTAGACTTGGAGGGGTTTGAGTTATGGCCCCAAAGAAGATGTTCTCAGGAATGTGCTTTTGAAGGAAATGTCAGATGCAGGTTCAAAAGTGTATAGAATGGACTTCTTGCAAGCCACACACACCAAATGCAGAAGCTGGAGAATTCTAACAACCCTTCTCCCCATTGCTTTGAAGTTTGGTAAACATTTTAATTGAGTGGAGTCACTTTGTCTGGAAATGTGTCCATTCATGAACCTCCAGAAACTGCTTGAAAGTTTGTGGAAAGTTCGTGCAGATTGACCTGCCATGAACTTCAGTTTGTGAACTTGCCAAAATTCATCATGAACATCAGGTCGTGAGCAGGGCTGTGCCTGTCTCTATCCACCCCCTCCCCCAGGTTGGCCCTGGCTAGCCTAATTTCATCGGATCTTGGAAGGCAAGCCAGTTTGGCCCTGGTTTGGAGGGGAGACCACCAAGGAAGTCCCGGGTTGCTACGCAGAGGCAGGCAATGGTAAATGACCTCTGTTTATCCCTTGTCTTGAAAACTCGAAAACTACTCCATTAACTTGACGCTGCACATAGACAAGAATGGACTAAAGCAACTGCAAAGATGGATTTCAGGCAATTCAGTAGGAAAGTCTGGAGCCTGTTGAAAAACTAGGTGCAAGCCCACCTGTACTCTGAGGAAATCTGGAGGTAACATCAAACCAGGTAGTTACCCAACTGGTATCCCTATCCAGAGCTCCGAAGGATCAAGATTTCACAATCAGGATAAAAAAAGAACTCCAGATTTTGAAACGCACCTGCCCTGAAGACTGTGAGCTGTCAAGGGATTTCAGTGCAGATGAGATTCCCAAGGCACTGAAGGACATCAAGAGCAGAGAGGCACAAGGCTTTGACTGCATCCATAATGAGTTCCTGATCAACAGCAGCACGTTCACTAAGAAGTGGCTCGCAGAGTTTCTCACTGACATCATGAGAACAGGAAGACTCCAAGGGGAAGTCAAGAAAGCAAAGATAGTTGCTATTCTGAAACCTGAAAGCAGGATATAAATATTTTAAATGAAATGAATATTGTTTTACAGATCAAGACTTACACACAGAAACATGCCACCTTGGACATTATTAATCCCAGTATACATGATCCCAATATAAAATATAAATATTTTAAATGTAATAAATATTGTTTTGCAGATCAAAACACACAGAAACACATACCACCTTGGGTATTAGGGATGGGCACGAACTGAGAAACGAACTGCAGTTCGTGGTTCATTTTGAACCAGCTTGGTCACGTCATTCCTGAATCCAAAAACAAACCGCCTTTTTCCTATGGAGGTTCGTTTGGTTCATTAGTACAGTTCGTTCTCCAGACAGCCTGGTGCTGATTCAATCATTTCCTAGGCAATGCTGGGGGTGGACTTGTTGTTGTTGTTCAGTCGCACAGTCGAGTCCAACTCTTCGCGACCCCATGGACCAGATCCTGCCAGGCCTTCCGGTCTTCCGCTGTCCTCTGAAGTTTGCTCAACTTCATGTTCGTTGCATCTATGACACTGTCAACCATCTCATTCTTTGCCGTCCCCGTCTTCTTTGACCTTCAATCTTTCCCAGCATCAGGGTCTTCTCCAGTGAGTGCTCCCTTCTCATTTGGTGGCCAAAGTATTTGAGCTTCAGTTTCATTATCTGGCCTTCCAGGGAACAGTCAGGGTTGATTTCTTTTAGGATTGACTGATTTGATCTTCTTGCAGTCCAAGGGACTCTCAAGAGTCTTCTCCAGCACCATAGTTCAAAAGAATCTATTCTTTGGTGCTCGGCCTTCCTTATAGTCCAACTCTCGCAGCCATACATGACTACTGGGAATACCATTGCTTTGACCATGTGGACTTTTGTTGGCAGGGTGATGTCTCTACTTTTAATCATGCTGTTTAGGTTTGCCATCGCTTTCCTCCCAAGGAGCAGGAGTCTTTTAATTTCATGGCTGCTGTCACAGTCTGCGGTGATCTGGGATCCCAGGAACATGAACTCTGTCACTACTTCCACGACTTCCCCTTCTATTTGCCAAGGGCAAAATACCAGGACCCAAATACAATTGTGTTGCAGACCGCCAAACTATTTTCCATCTGTCACTGGAATGTGAGCGTCATGCTTTCCAGGGAGATGTGATGGAGCTCTTTGAACTCTCCTACGCTGCGATTCAGTGGACTGCAAATTTCGATATTCATATTTAGGGGGATTGCCCAATCGGTCTGCATATCTGTTGTATCAACTTGGTTACATATTTTGTATTATTATATTCTTCCTCTGTGTAACTCTGGCATAAGAATAATAACAATAACAATAATTTATAAGATGTATATTTTTATTAGTATTATGAGAGCCGCCCTGAGCCTGCCTCGGCGGGGAGGGCAGGGTAAAAGTCAAAGCGACAAATAAATATAAATAAATAATAATAATAGAGTTCACAAACTGCACCAAGCCTTGGTCTTCCTAGAAGGGAAAAGCCTGAGAAACTTTAGCCTGCCCCCACGGAGGCCTGCCTGAACCCAGCAACCCCACCCAACTGCATCCTATCGGCTCTGTGCTCATCCAGCAAGAACCGACGTGAGAAGGTAGCGGGAGGCATATTTTGCCTCCTCTTTTCCTCCCGAGTTTCTCTTTCCCCGCCAGAGCCGGTGATATGTTTTTAAGGTTAGCTTGAATTACAAAGGCCTCATTTCCATTTTGAAATAAACTTATCTTGAAACAAAGGCTCTTTTGATTACACACATATGGAGGCTTTCATACTGCAACATCTTCAAACCACATTGGGGCAGGAGACGCCAGGCTCGGATTACAGGCAAACCTGAGGGGATGGGTCTCTCCCCACATTTTTGGGTTCTGCCTCAGTTTTTCTCAGAAGGCTTCTGGGGAAACAAGAAAAGAAGCTGGTGCCCCCCCCTCCCATATCTGAAGCAGTTAATCAGGGATGTCAAGTCGTTTAGTCACCCCTCCCTTCTCTTGAAATATCCATTTAAAGGCTAAGCCCAACTGCAGATGAGGCTTCTCCTACAAGCATCTTTCCATCCCTCTTTTTACTATATATTTTTAAAACATCTAGCCTGAGGAACGGTTCTGTGTAACTTCAGAGCTGGTATTCGAAATTGTAACAGCGCTGAAATGCCAGAAACCGTTCATCCGCGCTCCTCTCTGCAGCTAACTGAATAATCTCTGTGACAACATCTACCCTATCTAGAATGCTGGGACATTGTACTGATGGTAACATGGAATTTCCCACAGTGGACAAATAGAGCTTTCTTCTTCTTCTTCTTCTTCTTCTTCTTCTTCTTCTTCTTCTTCTTCTTAAATTCTCTTAGAGCTGTTCTCTCAAGGGCAGTTCTCGAGAGCTCTCTCAGCCCCACCTACCTCAAGGGTGTCTGTTGTGGGGAGGGGGAAGGAAAAGAAGATTGTAAGCCGCTCTGAGACTCCTTTGGGTAGTGAAGGGCGGGGTATAAATCCAATCCCCTCCTCCTCCTCCTCCTCCTCTTACTGTTCTTTTGAGTCAAAAGGTCTTGAACAGATCAGGACTCCACCCTCTTACAGGCAATCACCGCAGCTAAATATTTAGCCACTGCTAAGGTAGTTTTCCGATTCTCATTTGCAAGGAAAACCCAGATGATTTTTTTTTTTGAGATGATAAATTCACATAATCTATTAAGAGGGAGGACAAATAACACCCTCTTAAATCAGACCAGATTTCAGACTTCAGCAAAATACGTTCTAAGGACTCGAGATGATAAAACGTTATAAATGTGTTATTAATGTCAGGTTGTATTTGTTTTAATCTTTTTTATGTAAGCTGCCCTGGTGGGGTACAAATCAAACAAATTTTAAGAGCCAGACTTCTACCATTGACCACTGTGCAGTACTCGCTCATCTGATTGAGAAGTATATTAATCCTTCGCAGGGGTCATTTCATAGAAAAAGAGGTGCAGGAGCTTATTAGCATAACTCATTAGCATAACTTATTTGCATATGCCACACATACCCCTGACATCACCGGAAGTGTGTCAGAAGGCAACACCCACCACTCAGGCTCTACTGGACTGTTTTGGATTGCTAGCTATTGGGGGGGGGATGTGCAGATCTGTCCTCGCAGAGGAGGGAGAGCTTGTACCTGAATAAAACTTGGTCTTAAAGCTGCCACTGGACTGGTTTGGATTGCTAGCTACGGGGGAGGGAATGTGCAGATCTGCCGCTACAGAAGAGGAGACATTGAAAACCACCTTTCTGATTAATCTTTCCATTCTCCCCACCTGTCTCAAAAACCTATATCAAATTTATTTTAGGCCGACGATGCCATGTTGTTATCTCGGTCATATGATGGGCTGAAATGTTTGATGAACGCTTTTGCATTTTACTGCTCTCAGGAGCTATTGGACATTCCAAACAACAAATAAATAAATGAAATGAGATGAGCATTTACAAACTCTGTCTTGAATACTCTATGCCTGTGAATTGGCCTTCCAGTTTAGCTGAAGGAAAGAATTTAACTAAGGCCCCGGTCACACGAAAGGTTTTGGGCTGGGAGAGGGACGGATCGGGGGCGCAGCAAACGGGCGCGATCTCACCACAACATCTGGGAAGCGGCGTGCACCCGTCCCCGATCTGGCCCTTCTGGCCAAAAATCCATTGTTAAAAAAACCCACCTCCCGAGCAGGACTTACCAGAGACGCCACAGCAAGCGCGTCCGTCGGATCGCCCAAGCGTCCATCTTCCGGAGCAATTGAGGCTCCCAGCCGAACTGCGCATGCACACGCATGCGCAGCCGGCGGCCTCCTGCTCCCCTCCGTGGCTTTCTCCCCGGCATCTGATCGTGCTCATTGAGCAACTGCGCGGCGGCTCACGGGATCTGTGTGATCCCGCCGCCGCGTGTCTATTTTGGTGTGGCTTTCAAAAGCCGCAATTTGCCCGCGCTCCCCCCCCCCCATGTGGCAGGGACCTAAGTGAGCATAAATGTTCTTCTATAATACAGGAGGATCCTTAGGTCCTTTAAGTAGCTGGGAATAGCACAGGACAAAGGAACTCCAAAGGACGCTGGTGAGTATACATGCCATGGCCTCAATAAGGTACTTGTTCTATCCAAATTCAGTACCGACGGCACAGGGTTGTCAGCCTCTGGGTAATGGCTGGATCTCTCCTGGGATTATGGCTGATCTCCGGGTGACCGAGATCAGTTCCCCTGGAGTAAATGGCTGTTTTGGAAGGTGGACTCTAAGGCATTGTGCCCCACTGACGTCCCTCCCCTGCCCAAACCCCACCCTCCTCTGGCGCCACCCCCAAAATCTTCAGGTATTTCCCAGTCTGGAGCTGGGAACCCTATGAGGGCATGATTAGCTTTATGATGACCGTATCTTTGTCATCGAATGCTAACCCTTGGAGTCTGTTCTTAACGATCACGTTTCATGAGCCCATAGAATGGTCTTTCTCAGTAAGATTCAAAATTCCTTTCCTTCCACTGGAGTTTTTTTTTGGGGGTTTTGCTTCAATTTAAATGCCAAGATCCACGCATGAGCTTCCAATGACCTCTGGGTCAGTTCAGCAATAGGGTCAGTTCTCAGCGTTCAGGTCAGGAAAGGGTAGAGTGTGGAAGGAGAGGCCTCAGCCCTTGTACGCCACAGTCCTGATCTGAATCAGCCTCTGCGCACGTGGGAACTGAGACTCCTAGAACACATCAGGCAAAGTCCACATAGAGCTTTGTGAATTGGCACGACAAGCTGCTTAATACTGAATCAAACCATCAGTCCTTCAAAGTCAATATAGTCTGTTTAGACTGGTAGCAATTCTCCAGGGTCTCACAGGTAGAGAGGTCCTTCATATCACCTACTGCCTGTAGGGTTGCCAAGTCACTTACCCTTAAAAGCGGGGGAGAGCAAATGTCCCGGGACATTTGCGCGCGCAGTGATGACATCACCTGGAAGTGACATCATCACATTGGGCACGTCGCCGGCTGACGCTCTAGCGATCAGCCTGGAAACTCTATGATACCATAGAGTTTTCAGGCTGGTTGCTAGAGCGTCAGCTGGTGGTGTGGGCTGGCGCGAAGACGTCACCTCTGGGTGATGTCATTGCACCGGGCACGTCGGCCCAAACCGGGCACTTTGGGGGCACCCCCCCCCCCCCCCCCCCCCCGCCAGCCTGATCCAGACTGGCGAATTGGGGGCCCTTTGAGCGGGGGAACCTCCGCCCTCCCAGGTGACCTGGCAACCCTAACTGCCTGCCTGGTCCTTTTAAACTGGAGATGCCAGGGATTGAACATGGGACCTTCTGCATGCAAAGCAGAGGCTCTTCCACTGAGCCACAACCACTCCCCACTTTATGTATGGGGACAGGGTTCTGTCTGAGGTACTGGCACGTATCACTGTTCCTGTTGGCTGTGGAACCCACATGGAGATCTGCCATTGTCGCACTTCAGTGCAGTCCATAAAACATTTAAAGAAATCCCACCAGCGTGCCAGCATGGTAGAGAGCCAGCATGGTATAGTGATTAAGAGTGATGGACTCTAGTCTGGAGAGCTGGGTTTGAGTCCCCACTCCTCCACCACATGATGCCAGCAGCTGGGTGCCCTTGGACCAGTCATAGTTCTCTCAGCACTCTCTTAGCTCCATCTACCTCACAAGGTGACTGTTGTCAGGAGAGGAAGGGAAGATGATTGTAAGCCACTTGGAGACTCTTTAGGGTAGGGAAAAGTAGGATATGAAAACCGCTTCTTCTTCTGCCATTATTATTTTGTGGCCCCAATGCTTCTCTTTCTCATGTTCAGGGCTATTTTGGGGCAGAAATGCACAGGAGTGAAGTTCCGGCTGGCTTCAGAGTTGGCCACGCCCACTACAACTAAAACCTCTGTGTGCGTGGCTACAGAGGAAAGGCCTGGAGAGTGACCCCCCCCGCTGACTCCGAGGCGGGCGGGCCAGGGGAGGCCCTGGAAGGATCAGGGAGCCCTTTGAGGGAAGGGAAGGCAGTGTAAACTGCCTTCCCTTCAAGGGGGGGGGCTTGCCTGGGCACGCCACAGCTGTGGGGCGCCCGGGGAAGCCAAAGGAAGATAGTTTAAACTTCCTTCCCTTCCCTTCAGGGGGGGCTTGCTCAGGCTCCCCGAAGCCACGGGGCACCCAGGCAAGCCAAGGGAAGGTATGGGGTGTGGCCTAATATGCTAATGAGCTGTACTGTCAGGGGTGTGGCCTAACATGCTAATGAGTTTCTGCTGTTGGGTGTGGCCTGTTATGCTAATGAGTTCCTGTTGGGCTTTTTCTACAAAAAAAGCCCCGCTCATGTTTATCTTGTGTAGCTTGCAGAGGTGTCAAACTCACTTGTTATGAGGGCTGGATCTGACATAAATGTCACTTGGTTGGGCCGGGCCATGTGTGCCATCAAATGTAACTTCAGGTGCCGGAGACATAAACTTTATAAAGGACACAAGCAAAGCCAGTTAATAATGTTATTTTTTACTCAAAATCCAAATGTGCTGAAAACATGAACACTCTTACAGTATTTCCTTAAAGTCTCTTCCGGATGCCCACCCTCCCACTTCTACCACCCATTACTCCTTAGCACTGGGACAGGATACAGCGGGGGTGGCCAAACTTGCTCAATGTAAGAGCCACAGAGAATAAACGTCAGGTGTTTGAGAGCCGCAAGGCATGAACAGATATGACACGTTTTTACTGGGAAATACGCAAATCTGCTTTTTATTAACATTAACCGAGACTGCCAAAAACAATATCAAAAGCGGTAAAAGCAGATATTGATAATTGTATTTATTCATCCAATGATATTTGTTTGCTAATGATATTTCTCTTCCCCAGCCGCCCTGCCGGAAGCCGCACAATAGGTGTGAAAGAGCCGCAGGTGGCTCCAGAGCCATAGTTTGGCCACCCCGGAAGGAAGGAAGGAAGGAAGGAAGGAAGGAAGGAAGGAAGGAAGGAAGGAAGGAAGGAAGGAAGGAAGGAAGGAAAATAGATGGGGGAGAGGGAAGGAGGGAAGAAGAGAAAGCATGGCTCCCCTTTGCTTCCCCAGCTGCCCTGCCGGGAGCCACACAATATGTGTGAAAGAGCCGCATGTGGCTCCCGAGCCATAGTTTTGCCACCCCTGGTATACAGGAACATAATGCACAGCCTCGGTTATCTGACAATTGTTGGAATTGCAAGTTGCTTACACTTCAGTCATTACAGAGTTAAATGTTGTTTGTTAGGAAACAGGATGTTACGTTACATAATGTATTCAATGGCGGGAAAGTTTGTGGGAGTTGTTTATCCTAATGAAGTGAACCCATGTTTTATTTTGTTTTTATAGTAAAGATATTTCTTCTTTTAAGAAGTGTGGCTCTTGTGTTTGCAATACGACCAACGACCCTGAATCAAAGAATCCCAACAACAATAAAGGTCATAACCAGTTGCTTGCAGGCCGGATAAGAGCCCTGGATGGGCCGGTTCCGTCCCACGGGTCGTATGCTTGACACCCCTGTTTTAGAGTGTTTTTATGAAGCTGTTTTTATACTGTTAGCCACTTCAAGTCAACTCTGTTTAGAAAAGTGGGAGGGAATCGACTTAAATAAATACATAAATGCCTTGCTCAGTCTTTCTCTCTGTCACACATAGAAACGCGCGCACACAACTACCTCCAGATGCCACGTCACGCTTTGCGCGGCCTGTGTTCCCCATGTGATTCTGCAGCAGCAGAACTTGGCCAGCGTCTGCCTTGTTGTGCTGCACAGATGTTCGGCTGCTCAAGCCATCGTGCCTGAAATCCAAGCAAGCCATAGATGTCAGCAAGCCAGATCTTAACAATGCTCGGTAATTGCTCCCTCTGGTTTGATACTCCAAAACTTTTATCTCCTAGCAGCATTTTAAAACTGCTGTGACATCATTTTCCCCCCTTTGTTGCCTGTACTTAACAGACTGCAGGGGTCACACAGTCATACACAGCATCATTATACCGCAAAGGCTTGAGACAGACCATCATTTCTATAAGTGGCAAAAGTAATCCAAAGCCAGCAGCATGCACACGATTCTTTGGTCCGACTGTCCTCCTTGGTCAAACAAATTTGTGGATTTCTGAAGAACTATCAGATGGTTTAAAACCTGTTTCCCAGAGATGATAGTGGGCGAATGGGTGCACCATATACAATGACG
>NW_015166435.1:1032990-1050398 GCF_001447785.1 Gekko japonicus | reverse complement strand
CCACTGTCAAGAAGATACCTTCAAATATCATTTGCCTGGTCTGAGGTGGAAAATACCTGGTGATTTGGGGGTGAGCCTGGGGAAGGTGGGGATTGAGCAGGGGAGGGACCTCGGCAAGGTATAACGGCAGGGCCGGCTCGCTCACTAGGCGAACTAGGTGCTCGCCTAGAGCGCGCCGGCCCTTAGGGGCGCCAAACTGGCATCCTCCCCCCCCGCCAAAAGCCCTGCAACTTTCCTGACCGCGTGGGTGACTGCCGCGTGCCGCCGGGTCTTTCAGTGCACTCAGAAGTGCAGCCGTGCTCCTCTTGGAGGAGCAGGAGCCACTGACCTCCCCACCCCCAGGAATTAGGGGTTAGGAGCACAGACTCTAATCTGGGTGACCCGAGTTGGATTCCCCCACTCCTCCTCCACAGGCAGCTGCTGGCGTGGCCTTGGCTCAGTCACAAGTTCTTTCAGAGCTGTTCTCTCAAGGGCTCTCTCAGCCCCACCGATCTCACAGCCTTTCAGATTTTGTGTTGTTCATTCTTCCCAAAATGCATTTATGTTTGAAAATTGGGGGGCGCACGGGGGGGGGGGCACCAGAAGGTATCTTCGCCTAGTGTGCAAAAAAACCTGGGGCCAGCCCAACGGTATAGAGTCCACCCTCCAGAGGGGCCATTTTCTTCAAGGGAACTGACCTCTGCCACCTGGAGATCAGCTGTAATCCTGGGAGGTCTCTAGCTGCCACCAGGCTACAGATATCAGTTTCTCTTGGGGTCAGACCATCCCGAACGGGTGCCATTTAAAAAAAAATCTTGATTCTGCGCATGCGCGGATAAACAAGGCTGCGATATCATGTCTATGCGCATGCCCAAAAAGGTTTTTTTTTTTTTTTTTAAAAACCCACCGCCCGTGCCTCCTTCAGTGGATGCTGTCTAGACAATCCACAGCGGAAGCAGCCCGCGGTAAGGCGATTCCCCTGGGGGATGTCTGGTTGTGCGAGGATGGATTAAAAAGATCGGGATCAAATTTGAGCCGGCATAATGGTGGGATTAGCTGTCCGTCTGAACGCACCCTCAGGGAAATGTCTCCTTTGGAGGATGGGTGTCAGGTTCCACAGCCAACAAAGGAGTACGCGCTTATCAGAAAGGTTATACTTTATTGAAGAGCTATAGATGCATGAATAAAGGCACTGTTAAGAATGGTGTCTCCCCGACAATGGGATATAGGGTATTCGTATGCACACACACCCCTTCCTTAGGCCAATTAGCCACATTCCCGCCTGCGGGAGAAGGAGCCCCAGGCCGTTAGGCCGAAGCTGAGAACCGAAAGCGCTCCCACGGTTCCCTAGAATCCCAGACACTACACAGCACCTGCAAGGCCATAGATAAGCAAGCATTACAGAAGCCAAAAAGGAATGCAGCGAACTTGGCAAGCAAGCACGCCACCCCCACCCCTTATGGCAGCTTAGCTGACAATGGGCTGCATGGGATATCCCACGGAGGTACCTTCCTAGGCTCCCCCCAAAAAAAAATCTCCAGGAATTTCCAAACCTTAAGTGGATAAACTGGAGGGGGGGGGATAAGAGCCCCTCAGCCCGCCATGCTGTCCTTGCAGCATTTTAAAATCATTTTAAGATGACTCCATCCTCACGGAACACCATCACATCTAGTTGGTCCTCAATTGCCGCAAGTTGACTTATTGCCTGAAATGTCGCTTTCAGTCGTGAATTTTTAATTTGTTTTATGTGCATGTGGAGGTTTGTTTGTTACGCTGCCCTAGCGGCCCTTCTCAGTTCATAAGAAGAAGAAGAAGAGATTGGATTTATACCCCGCCCTTCACTATCCAAAGGCATCTCAGAGCGGCTTACAAACCCCTTTCTCTTCCCCTCCCCCATAACAGACACCCTGTGAAGTAGTTGGGGCTGAGAGAGCTCCCTCGAGGACTGCTCTTGAGAGAAGAAGAAGAGACTGGATTTATACCTTCCAAAGCAGCCATTTTCTCCAGGGGAACCAATCTCTGTTACCTGGAGATCAGCCGTAATATTAGTGGGAGATCTCCAGCCACCAACTGGAGGTTGGCCACCCTAGTCATAAGGTGGGGTTATAAGCTGAATAAATAAATTGGATATATTTTTTAAAAACATAGGTGCTACTCTGAACTTGCATCTTGCCAGTTTGGTGTAGTGGTTTAAGTGTGCAGACTCTAATCTGGGAGAACCAGGTTTGATTCCCCGCTCCTCCACGTGCAGCTGCTGGATGACCTTGGGCAAGCCATAGTTCTGTGTCACAGCTGTTCTCTCAAGGGCAGTTCTCTCAGAGCTCTCTCAGCCCCGCCTACCTCACAGGGTGTCTGTTGGGGGAGGGAAAGGGAGTTTGTAAGCCGCTCTGAGACTCCAAGTGAAGGGCGGGGTATAAATCCAATCTCTTCTCTTCTTCTCTTCTCTTCTTCCAAGTCCTTCTGTGGACCAGCCTCCAATAAAACAAGTTCTGCCAGCTTGAAGCAGAACAGGCTGTACAAAGAGCTGATTGGCTAGGCTGCTCTGACATCATGAAGCACCTACCTCTTACCCCTGGAGCAATTGCTTCAGATTTAAAGTCAATCGATTATTTAATTGCATACAACACAACACGTGTATTAATAGGGTTGCCAGCCTCCAGGTGGGGCCTGGAGATCACCTGGAAATGCAATTGATTTCCAGGCAACAGAGATCACTTGCCCTGGAGCAAATGGCTGCTTTGGAGGGTGGACTCTATGACATTATACCCCACTGAGGTCCAGCCTCCCCCCCCCAAAAAAAAACAACCCTGCCATCCTGTGGCTCCACCAGGCCCATAGCTACATTGGGGTATTTTGGGGCCCGGCCCTCCGACTTCCCAACAAGGGCCCCCCAACTTCCATCTAGCCCAGGCCCACTGCCACTGCCCCTTCCCCAATGGTGGCTTGTGAAGTTTTTCTAGTAGTTGGGGGTAGGTGTTCAACATCGTGCCACCCCTTCTCGAGTGTCGCCACTGCAGGAAGCAGCACGAGGCAGCCAGGCGGGTGGGCCAGCAGGTAAGATGGGGCCAGTGGGCTTTGACGGTGCAGGAGGCCATCGCACTGTGTAACCTGGGCCAGGGCGTCTCTTCTTCCTCTTCTGCCTCCTCCTGTGTTTGGGTGCCCAGCCGGAGTGCCAGTGGAGGCCAGCTCCACGGCGCTTGGCTTCCAGGGCATGTCAGCGCTCACTCACCCACCCCCTTGCCCTGTTGCTTGCTGCTGGAGCCCCTCGCCCTACCATGGGAGACCTCCATGGTTGAGTGACTGCCCGGCTCCAACTGGTGAGCACGAGTTTTAAAATTTTTATTTAAAATGTTTATTATTATTTTGGTGACGTCAGTGCCCCCCGACTTATGTGAAGCCCTCCCCAAATTACAAAATCCTGGCTACGGGCCTGGGCTCCACCTCCAAATCTCCAGGAATTTCCAAATCTGGAGTTAGTAACCCTTCTTGTAGAGTTGTATATAGGCCGGGAAAGGCACGGGGAGGCATTTAAATGCCTACCCAATCCTTCCAGGGGAGGCCCTGGCCCACCCGCCTCGGAGTCGCAAGGGGGGTCACTCTCCAGGCCTTCCCTCTGTAGCCACGCATGCAGAGGTTTCGGCTGTAGTGGGCATGGCCAACTCAGAAGCCAGCCGGAACTCCGTTCCTGTGCGTTCCTGCCCCAAAATAGCCCTGGTTGTATATATTTTTAACAAGCAAACAGGTGTCAGACCCGGGCATGGAGGAAAGTTTATTACTGATGTATTTCCAATGCCAGTTTCGCTTTTGTAACCTTGCTTGCTCGGGACATCTGCCTTCTGTCTTTCTTTGCGATCTCCTGCTTGCCCTCTCTGACGTGAGATTCCGTGGGGGGGGGATGAATGTGAACGAGTGATTGTTGTAGTTTAGGGCTGCGCCATGACTGTAACTCTTCTTGAAGCAACAGCACCAAGGAGCACCTGGGTTTCCTCATGGGAGTGACCTTGGGCGAAGATAAGACTTTGGGAATAGCTAGCTGGTCATGTAACTATCAGAACCGTTAGTAGGCTGGAGTGTATGATGTATGCATGGAATGTGGGTGCTCACCTTTACTTTCCATCTCCCACCCTGTACTCGCCAGTCCTAACAAGGGCGTTCTTCTCTACAGTTAACCAAGTCTTTCCAATAAACCTTTTAAGCGATATTGGCTGAAGAGTGGTTTTACTGGAAGCCTGACAAAAGGTTGAACAGCCCAGAAGAAATGTGAGCCAAACCAGTGAGGAAATCAGTGTTCACTGAGGAGGCAGATATTTGCGAGTCCAGAAAAGAAAAGCAGAGGGAAGCCAGGAATAACGCAAGATGCTTCCTCCTGTTTTATGGAAGTCTGTATACAAACTGTTAACTTTTATGTCGATGGTGTGCTTTTGGCTGCTAAACGGATTGTTGTTGAGCTCTTAGAAGAGCATCAGAAAGTCCTAAGATAGTGAAATAGACAGGAAAATCGGGATAGACCAAGCACCAGGAGAACGTACTGATAATTTCTCAAGAGGACAGTTATGAAGTAGGAAAATATTTGGGAAAGACTCCATGTTCTTCTACAGCACTCGGTTATTTCATTGGGTTTGTGGAAGAGAACATCCATGTGGATTTTGCCCCATATTAATTAGCATGTGTCTGTGGGGGTTTGCTCTTTGGCTTTCCCACCTCAGAGAACAAAACGTCCTGAGTCAGTCCTGAAAATGTGTGAAGACAGTATGTGCTGGATACTTCTCCTGCCAAAAGAAAGATTTAGGCAGGGTCAGAAGAGTGAAAACCCAAAGATATTAAGCCCAATAATTTCTTCATGTATGCCAGAACACATGTGATTATCCTGTAAGGAACACCTCTGTTTCTAGCCAACCCACTGGTTGCACTAAATTGCTGATCAGAAACAATTAAAGGGGCCTACGTACCAGGTACGCAAGTCAAGCACACAAAATAGGGTTGCCGGGCTTCCGGCTATGGCAGGGGACCTCCTGCCAGCAACCCTTGTTACCTGCTGCCACTCTGAAAGGTGGCAGGAAAAAAAATTCACAGGCATCATACATGGTATGATATCACTTCCAGGTGATGTCACACTTCCAGTGATGTCACATCACTCTAAGAATCACTGGAAATTCTGTGGTTTTACTACAGAGTTTCTGGAGATTCCTAGAGTGACGTGACATCACTTCTGGTTTCCTCCAGAAGTGGTGTCATGGTGAATGCAACACCAGTGCTCCCCATGACCCCACCCCTCAAGTTCCTGCTAGTTGCCACTCCCCATGACCCTACCCCTGCTCCCCATGATCCCACCCCTCAAGTTCCTGCTAGTTGCCAAGTTCTGCCTGGCAACCCTAACCCTTTGCTTAAAATAAATTGTGACCTTTTTTGACATGGTATGTTGTAACAATGAGGTATCAAACTACCAATCTGCAATGCCTTTCTTAAAGCAGGCTGCTTTTTGCAACCTAATCTTAGAGATCCAAGACCAGGCCTTCAATCTTGCTGCGAAAGTTACCCCGCGAAACTGAGATATGCCCCCTTACTAGCCCCTTCTTCAACTGGCTGCTGCCAAGAGAAACAGGCTCTCGATTTCAAACAAGCCTTTGCTTATTATGGATCATGAAAAACTCCACACAAGAATTCATATAATGTTGGAGATCCATATATTCATCATGTTGGACGTGTAAGGTGGGAGATTCCCCAAAAAGTGATCTAAAAACATTGCCATTTTTTATAAAATATCACACATGCAGAATGCCATGTCAATGATTTCAATCCACTTGTAATATTTTAAGCCCCTCTGAACAGTCTGCCCTCTGTTTGTACATTGTTATATTGCTGATTTTACTGATTGTTGCTTTATTTCTGATCATTTTATTGTTGGAATGTAAATGCATAACTTTTCTTGGAAAGGCGGGACAGATATATTCTACATAAATAACAATGGAGAAGGGGGGGCTGCTCAAAGCCCACGAAAGTTTAAAGAATCCTTGGAGGGGCAGCAGGATTCCCAACAGGTGGAAGAAAAGGGGAAGAAGAAGAAGAAGAAGAAGAAGAAGAAGAAGAAGAAGAAGAAGAAGAAGAAGAAGAAGTTTATACCCCACCCTTCACTACCCAAAGGAGTCTCAAAGCAGCTTACAATCCCTTTCCCTTCCCCTCCCCACAACAGGTACCCTGTGAGGTAGGTGGGGCTGAGAGAGCTCTCTCAAGAACTACCCTTGAGAGAACAGCCCTGAAAGAGCTTATGACTGACCCAAGGTCTCACGAGCAGCTGCATGTGGAGGAGTAGGGAATCAAACCCAGTTCTCCCAGATAAGAGTCCATGCTCCTAACCACTACACCAAACTGACTCTCTTTATATCTGGAAATGGGCAGCTGAAACTTTTCATGAGAAAGGGGTAAATAACAGTTTCGGTTTTGGCGACTCGCAGACAGACACATCCCATCAAGCTCCGATGGGTGCATTTGGATCAGGGCAGCAGGGAGGGAGTTCAGATTCATTCGATCTCCCCCTGAAGCCCTTGTAGGGGGCTTCTAGCCTGGAGTGCTTGAGGAGCCACACCCGAAGCTGCAGGTTGGGGTTTGAGGCTTCTCTTAGCTCCATATGTTCCCGCCTCCCCAAAGCCAGCAATGGCGACAAGAGATGTTACCGGACCAGAGTGTGCAAGGACCTACATCAAAGTGACTTTCCCTATTATGAAGATAAGGTAAAGGTAAAGGTTCCCTTGCTCGAAAGCCAGTCGAATCCGACTCTAGGGTTGCGGTGCTCATCTCTGTTTCAAAGCCGAAGAGCCAGCGCTGTCCGAAGACGTTTCCGTGGTCATGTGGCCGGCATGACTAAACACCAAGGTGCATGGAACGCTGTTACCTTCCCACCGAAGTGGTACCTATTTATCTACTTGCAATTTCTTGCTTTCGAACTGCTAGGTTGGCAGGAGCTGGAACCAGAGATGGGAGCTCACTCCGTCATGCGGCAACCTGGGTCTCGAACTGCTGAACTACTGACCTTCCACAGCCTGCAGTTCAGTGTCTTAACCACTTGAGCCACCGCAGCTCCTATTATGAAGATACTGAGTAGCAAAACGTGAGTGAAGAAGTTTTGAAAAGAAAGACAAATGAAAAGTGGATGTGGGAACTGGCAGAGGGACAGCAAAGCTCCACAGGCAGGAAGGGAAGGGGGAACCTCTCGGAGGGGGAGGGGGAAATCCTAGAGGAAGACATAAAAGTGCTGAAAGATGTTCCATTTGAAATACGGAAGAAGAGGAAGCAATACAGAAATATTACAACATTTCTCCAAGGAAACAACATTCAGTATTGATGGATTTTACCAGAAGGGCTTATTTTCAACTATAACGGTAAAAAGGAAAAAATTGACTCTCTCACCAAAGCAGATTCATTCTTGAAGTTCAACAAAGAAAAAGGAGAAAGCAGGGGAAGAGAAGGCCACAGAAGATAACAGGAGATAACTAGCGACAGTTCCTCTTCCACCTCTGTGTCTTTGGGTGAAATCTTCAACTCTGACTCTGATTCTGACTCTGAACTGGGAGTGGCTGCCCCCTGATCATACAAGATTAAAATCCCCTGGCAAAAGAAGAAAAAGCGTAAAGAGAAGAAAACACCTAAATGAAGATCTAAGATTTTTTTTCTATGTTAAGCTTTATAGAACATGTATTATTGCTCATATGTGTTATTATAACCAATTAATATTTGGTCTTTTTATTTGAATACTTTATATTTGAAAGGTAAACGATATATTGTAACATAAATATATAGGGAAGTATCTAAAGCGAAAGATAGGTTATTATTGAGCCTTGCTACTCTGAATTTGTAGTGTGTAGTGTGTAGTTTATAGTTATAGTATAAAAGCAATAAAAAAGTTTTTTAAAAAAAGAAAAGAAAGGGGTAAATAACTTCACCCAGTAAATAACATGCTTCTTATTTTATTTACAAAATTCATATCCCACCTTTCTTCTCAATCAGGACCACATCCCATTGAACCCCTATTAAAGGGGGGGGACCTTTTTCTCCAGGCCGGTTGGCGACCCTAAGAAGAGATGGCGGATTTCTAAATTGCCCCCTTCTGCATTGGCTCACTGAGCCCCGTGGTGCTCGTGTGTATTGTTAATTGTTCTTCACCTGGGGATGGAAATTATTTCACCGAAGGAAATGATGTCACTTCTGGCTGGTTTTAATTGGTCTGCTAATGGCGTGCTTTCTGCTCAACACAATCCCGGAACATTCCTGGAAGCCCATGTAAGCCTCTTGTTTGCCTTTCATGCCACAGCTGGCTTTAGAACGGCAGCCTTTAATGTAAGTACAAAGCACAGCCAGTATTCTTGGATTAAGCTTGTCTGTCACAGAAGTGTCTCTGACTGCTACTGACTGCAGTGCTCGGACGCAGGAGCCCAGGCATGGCTTGGGAGCAGACTCACATGGATGCACACAAAACTGCCATTTACTACTACATCAGGGAGCTGCGGTGGCTCAAGTGGTTAAGACGCTGAACTGCAGGCTGTGGAAGGTCGGTAGTTCAGCAGTTTGAGACCCGAGTGTGCTGCATGACGGAGTGAGCTCCCGTCTCTAGTTCCAGCTCCTGCCAACCTAGCAGTTCGAAAGCAAGAAATTGCAAGTAGATAAATAGGTACCACTCCGGTGGGAAGGTAACAGCGTTCCGTGCACCTTGGTGTTTAGTCATGCTGGCCACATGACCACGGGAACGTCTTCGGACAGCGCTGGCTCTTCGGCTTGGAAACGGAGATGAGTACCGCAACCCTAGAGTCGGATTCGACTGGCTTTCGAGCAAGGGAACCTTTACCTTTACTACATCAGACCCTTGGTCCCTTGTAGTCAGTATTGTCTGCTCAGTCTGGTAGCCGCTCTCCAGGTTCTCAAGCAGAGGTCTTTCACATCACCTGCTGCCTGGTCCTTTCAGCTGGAGATGCTGGGGATTGTCCCATGAAGAGAGGGGAAGAGAAACTAAACCGAGCAAGCAAAAACCTCCAAAGGAAGTTTACAAAACTAGTAAATGGCCTAAAGTTAAAAACATCAATAGGTATGGACAAAAGTACATGTGTTTATCTAAAAAAACATAGAAAAGCCTTGTAGGGGCCCAAATAAAGCCTCATAAAATAATCAAAGTGACAACTGCACAATAGGAATCAGAGGTCAAATAGTACAGAACACAACATGCGACAAAGCCCCTGTTACACTTGTGAGGCAGGAAACAATGGATAGTAAAGGTAAAGGTTCCCCTTGCTCGAAAGCCAGTCGAATCCGACTCTAGGGTTGCGATGCTCATCTCCGTTTCAAAGCCGAAGAGCCGGCACTGTCTAAAGACGTTTCCGTAGTCATGTGGCCGGCAAGGCGCACAGAACGCTGTTACCTTCCCACTGAAGCGGTACCTATTTATCTACTTGCAATTTCTTGCTTTCGAACTGCTAGGTGGGCAGGAGCTGGAACCACAGACGGGAGCTCACTCCATCATGCAGCACACTTGGGTCTCGAACTGCTGAACTACCGACCTTCCAGCCTGCAGTTCAGCATCTTAACCACTTGAACCACCGCAGCTCCTATGAAACAATGGATATAGGGCTAAAAATGAAATGTTCCAATCTGGAATTGAATGACAGACAAAAAAAATTGTTTGCGGAGCCACAAATGTATCTGGCCTTGTGTCAGAAGCAACTGCATACACTGGAAATAGTAATATTGCCAATAGGTACCTTCCAGTTTAGATCCTAAGAATACATCAGGCCAATGGAACATTGATTTGTGGCCCCACAAACAAAATTTTCTCTTTGCGTCATTCAATTCCAGATTGGAATATTCAGTTTTTTGGTCCTATATCCAGGGGTCATTTCGTAGAAAAAGAGGTTCAGGAGCTCATTAGCATAACTCATTAGCATAACTTTTTTGCATATGCCACACACCCTGGCATCACCGGAAGTGTGTCAGAAGGCAACACCCACCGCTCAGGCTCCACTAGACTGTTCTGGATTGCCAGCTATTGCGGGGGGGGGGGTGTGTGGAATGTGCAGATCTGTCCTCACAGAGGAGGGAGAGCTTGTACCTGAATAAAACTTGGTCTTAAAGGTGCCACTGGACTGTTTGGGGCCGGAGGGCTGGGTGGGGGCCTCTGCAACTTACCTGGCTGTTTCTTGCTCTGACTGAGGGCTGCTGGGAGCAGGGGGGGGCTTGTTGCATGTGCTCACCCCCTGGGCTCTTTACTGCCGGAGCTCCACTCCTGTGCGCTCCTACAGGAAATGACCCCTGCCTATATCCATTGTTTACTGCCTCACAAGTATAACAGGGGCTTTGTTGCATGTTGAGTCCTGTACTATTTGACCTCTGAAGAAGGCCCTTGTGGGCTGAAATGCATCCAGTCATATGTGGTTCCTTTTGTCCCTTTGTAACGTTGATTATATTATGAGGCTTTATTTGGGCCCCTACAAGGTTTTCATATGTTTTTGAACTAAACACGGGTACTTTTGTCCATACCAGTTGATCTTTTTAACTTTTGGCCCTTTACTAGTTTTCTAAACTTCCTTTGGGGGGTTGATGCTGGGGATCGAACCTGAGACCTTCTGCCTGCCAAGTAGATACTCTGAGCCATGAGCCACGACTCCTGTTCCACAGCTGCCTCTTTCCACCCAGGATCTAGAGCAGCAAGCAGCCCTTATACACAGGAACACACGAAGCTTGTCTTCTGCTTCATCAAGGCCAAAATAGACATGTAGGGAACTCAGACATGTACCATACGCAGGTTCCCCACAACCACCCAGCAGCCACGGAGAGTGGCTGTTCAGAAACAAAAGGTGAGCCATTTGGGCTCTGGGTGCCACCATGGGGAGAGGAAGGGCTCCTGCTTTCCCCTCTCCAGGAATTTCCCCCACACACACCAAGATAGTGCAGAGGGGAGTTATTTCCCCATTTTTGCTGCTCCGTGTTCACACAATAGTCCATAAGGAGCAGCAAAGACAAGGAAACATCTCCCCTCCTAGCACTATATTGGTGCTGGAAAATGACCTGGGGGAAAGGAAGATGCCCAGATTCCAAAGGAATTCTCCCCCCACCTAGGCTTGCCAAGTCCCCCCGGGGGGCGGGGAAACCCCCGCCCCACAGGCCCGTTCCCCGCCACCAGTGGATCGGGCCCCGGGGGGAACCCCACCCCGACGTGCACATCACCCGGAAGTGACGCGACCATGCCGGGCACGCTGGGGGCGGGGCCACGGTCATCCGAGGGAAAACTCTATGGTTTTCCCTCAGATGGTTGTGGCCCTGTCCCCAGCGTGCCCGGCGTGGTCGTGTCACTTCCAAGTGATGTGGATGCGGCGCGCAGCGTGCTTCGCGCGCGTGTGCGTGCTCCAGCCACCAGCCGGGAGTCCCCCGCTGCGGCGAGATTCGGACTCGGCAACCCTACCCCCACCACTGGCAGTGTTCTGAGTTCATTTGGGCTCCCCATTCCCTGAAGCTGCTCTGCAGCTGTGGGGGACCTGGTCCCAATGTTTGGCTCTCACGACCCTTGATCCGTCAGGGTCGTCCTCATCTTCTCTGGCTGGTGGCAGTAGCTCTCCAAGGTCCCCCACTGGGGGTCTGTCGCTTCACCTGCTACCCAATCATTTTGACTGGAGAGAATGAGGATCAAACCTGGGACTTCTTGCATGCCAAGCAGATGCTCTCTGCCACTGAGCCACGGCCCTCCCTTCTCTCTTCATTCCACGGCATTTGGGAGCACAATGCATGAGCTGTGCATGTCCCGTAGGACGTCCAAACCCTCATGTTCCTGAGACTTGAGAGTGACCCAGAAGAATGAGATGGAGGGTAAGGACAGAGGAGGGAGAAAAAGGAGGGAGGGCCGGTTTGGTGTAGTGGTTAAGAGCAGGGGGCTCTAATCCGGAGCACCGGGTTTGATTCCCCAATCCTCCACGTAAAGCCTGCTGGGTGACCTTGGGCCAGTCACAGCTCTCTCGGAGCTGTTCTCTCAAGAGCAGTTCTCAGTCAGAGCTCTCTCAGCCCCACCTACCTCACAGGGTGTCTGTTGTGGGGAGGGGGAGGGAAGGTGATTGTAAGCCACTCTGAGACTCCTTCGGGTAGTGAAGGGCGGGGTATAAAACCGACACTAGTACTACTACTTCTCCTCCTCCTCTGACCAAGCTATGCAAACAACTGCTCGTGGCAGCATAGCGAGGAAGGTGCCAGTGCAACGTAGGGGCTTGGGCCCTGGCACCTCTCTCTCGAGCCCATTCTGCCCCATTGCCACAGGTTGCTTGGACTCATCTGGAGGATGGCACTGTCTCAAAAACTGATCGGTACACCTTGCTTGGGGGTGAAGAACAATGCTCCCTCTAAGCTGTGGAGTCTTGTGAGCAAAAATTCTACTTTGTGAGCTACTGGTATTAAAGTTGTGAGTGAGCGATTTGGCCACTGCATAAATCAGTTTGCTCTGGAGCCCTCCTTCCTGAGCGAAGACAAGAATGTGTGAGCCGGAGGCTAAAAAACTGTGAGCTAGCTCACACGCACTCAGCTTAGAGGGAACACTGGTGAAGAAGTACTTTGAACCAGCCCTGTAAAAGAGAAAGGGCAGAGAGGGGAAGTAGAAATTGTCAGAAAAGCCAAAAAAAGGCCTTGAAATCACTGGTTGGTTTAAAATAACCTGCCAGAGCTTCAGGTGAAAACCTCCAGTATCCATGTCATTCTTTGGGGATGGTAACCACAGAAGAATCTGATTGCATTTGAACCACATCACTTAGGAGAAGGGGCATATACATTTTTAAGGGGGCAGTTAAATTACAGTTAATTAAATGAATCCGAATGCCTGACTTTAAAAGCCTGTTTCTAGCCCTTCCTTCCAAGGGACCGGGCAGCGAGTGTGTCAATCCCTAGGGGAAAAACAGCTCAGAGGGGATTTAATTGCCTTCAGAAGGCATTTAAATGCCTTTCAAGTTCCCTTCCACAGGGCAAGAAAGCTTAGAAGGGTACTCAAGAGTGGCACCTGGGGGCTCTTTTTGTAGCAGGAACTCCTTTGCATATTAGGCCACACCCCCTAATGTAGCCAATCCTCCAAGAGCTTACAGAGCTCTTCTTACAGGGGCTACTGTAAGCTCTTGGAGGATTGGCTACATTAGGGGTGTGTCGCTTAATATGCAAATGAGTACCTGCTACAAAAAGAGCCCTTAAAGCATTCCCATGAGCATTTGGGAAATATGCCAATGGTTCTCATGCTTCCCAAAGGCTCATGGGAATGCTTTTGAAAGACTCACCATGACCGAGGTGGTCTACAGCAGGCCTGGGCTAGCAAAAAGGGGGATTGTTGGAGATGTACTGAAGGTGCCACTCTTGAGTGTCCTTCTAAGCTTTCTTTGCCCCATGGAAGGGAACTCAAAAGGCATTTAAATGTCCCCTGAGCTGTCTTTTCCTGGGTCCCATGATGCCCTCCCCCAAATTCCACAGAGGGAGAAAGATGGAGGCCCGAGGGCAAGCCATGGCGCTCTCACCCTGGCTGCCACCAGCAGCAGGCAGCAAGGGTCTTTCCTCAAGAGTAAGGTTTCTGGCATGGCTATTTGTGGGGCAGAACTTTTAATTAAGAGGGCAGAGCCCCAAAATGCCCCACTGTGGCTAGGAGCCTGCTTCAAGGTGATTTACTTCAGTGGGACAGAATAATGCAGCCACCCCTCTGGAATGATAACATGTTTAAGGCCCATCTTCACATTACAAAGTTCTTTTGTTTGTTGGGGGATGACGTGAGGACTTGGCGTCTGATGTATGATGGGAGTTTTGTGCCTCCCAACAAACACAAGGGCTTTGAAACAAGAAGACTCATCCTTAGATCACGATATAGTTGACCGCAACTTCTGTGCAGACCATCATTCACAGACGATTCAAAGACACATCTTTCAGACGTCCAGATTCCAAAGGAATTAAGTGCATGGGTCCTTAACAAATCGTATATTTGCAAACAGTTGTGCAGTGCAATGTCACAACAGCTCGCTGTTGCTGGAATCTCTCAATTTTCCATCTGTAATTTTTTGGGAGAGGAAAGTTGAGAAGGACATCTTTCCTACATGCTGTTGTTTTATCATCCATTACGGTTTCTCTGTTCTTTCTATTCATTTCAAATCTGTGTTTCCTGTCATATGCAGATTGAAAACAGAACATTGCAGGGTGAAAGTTCTCTATTGCAAACATCTGCATCTGAACAAGGATTGTGTTTCCTTGTCCAGGAACATCAAGGGAATTTTTCCTTTCCCAGATGCACACCTTCAGTCTGGGGCTATTGGGAATTTTGGGAAAGTGGGGATAACAACAGTTGGTAACAATGTCTGTTGAACACACTTTTGTTCATCAAAACCCACAATTGTTATTGCATATTTATGCATTTACGTTCTTTGTTACCATTTCCAATTTTTTGTTGTCTGAATGTCATATGCTATAAAAACCCAGCGATGCGAGTGAATCTGTTTTGGAGACAGAGGTGGACACTTCTTTTCCACTCACGGTTACTTAAGATTATCTTTACCTAAACACAGCATACACTCAAATTTCCCCCAAATGCATTCATGGCCACGAATGGGCATAGAACCCTCCGATTTTGTTTCCTTGGCAGAGAAAAGGCCCTGAGTGATCAAAAGAGCACGGATTCACTTATTTGATGAAAGTGAGAAAGCATCCTTTGTTGTGCTGACGGCTTGCTAATAGTCCAGTGTCCAGAACGGAGCAGGGGACATTCCCTCAATAGGAGCTGAGGATGGGAGATGTTACCCTGACTACTGGGAACCTCTCTCCAGCTTTTGGAATGCAATACCCAGCAGCAGGGGTCATTTCCTGCAGGAGCGCACAGGAGCGGAGCTCCGGCAGTAAAGAGCCCAGGGGGCGGGCACATGCAACAAGCCCCGCCCCCTGCTCCCAGCAGCCCTCAGTCAGAGCAAGAAGCAGTCAGGTAAGCTGCAGGGCCCCCCCAACCCCCCACCCCAAAACAGTCCAGCGGCACCTTTAAGACCAAGTTTTATTCAGGTACAAGCTCTCCCTCCTCTGCTAGGACAGATCTGCACCTGTTCCCCCCCCCCCAATAGCTAGCAATCCAAAACTGTCCAGTGGAGCCTGAGCAGTGGGTGTTGCCCTCTGACACACCTCCGGTGATGTCAGGGGGTGTGGCATATGCTAATGAGTTATGCTAATGAGTTATGCTAATGAGCTCCTGCACCTCTTTTTCTACGAAATGACCCCTGCCCAGCAGGGTTTTGGAAATGGAGTCCCTGCAGATGCTGAAACTCCAGAAACCCACTTTGGAGATGGGAGTTCAGAGGGTTGGGGAGAGATACAGGTTGAAGCGGTCTCAGGAGAGAGTCGCTCCCTGGCCCTTTCTGCTCTCTCCTTTTCATCCATGTTCACCGCGCTGTCCTCCAAGCAATGCTGCACTAAAATCGGATTCAACCTTCTTTTTAATGCAGCTCCCCCCCCCCTTCTGCACTAAAATCGAGTCAGGCCCACAGCCAGGATTTTTTTTAAGTTGGGGGGCATTTACATTTCTTAGGGGGCACCCCAACTCCCGTCCCGAGCTGCTCTGCAGTTTTTATTTATTTTATTTTATTTATTCATTTGATGTATACCCCGCCCTCCCCACAAAGCAGACTCAGGGCGGCTTACACTGATCAATACATAAATAACAATTAAAATCCACATACAACCATCTAAAAACAATTCAATATACATAATTCATAAAGTGCTGGTGCAGATTAACTAGCTGTCTAGGATGGCTTACTTTAAGGGTGCACACAGAGGTCTAACACTCATTCTGCTCATGGTCTTCCTAGTACAAGGGCGGCACAGGCTAGATGTCAAAAACCAAGGACCAGGGCTCTATAATTACGGTTGTTGATGGCATAGATGGCATAGTTGATGGCAACTCCTAGTTGAAGGCCTGGTGGAAGAGCTCTGTCTTGCAGGACCTGCAGAACTGTAAAGGTTTCCCCCACCTGGGCGTCTACCAAGCCGCCTCCTCCTCGCAGTGGCCCCTTGCTCCACTATAGCCGGCCCCTTGCCCCAGACAGCACAGCGCAGCCCACCAGCAACAAGTACTTTCTGGGGAAAATAGAGAGGTGCTGTCTAGCTCTGCGTCGCCACCATAGCTGGCCCTTCGCACCAGACAGCTTCACAGAAATACCTGGCTCCTTCCCCGCACCCGCCGCCACTCTGTGGCCCAGGGCTGAATCAGAAGTTGTGGGGCCTTGCCGATAAGTCGGAGGGCCTAGCCCCAAGATGCCCCACTGTAGCTATGGGCCTGAATTGAGTCTAACCTTCTTTTTATTCTGGGTTTTGCCCCCTCATTCCGCATTACATCACCTCACTTCAGTGGTCAGCCCGGTTTCATCCTACTGTTGCCCGGGTTATTTGGATGCTGTTTTGCCCTGGACTTAGGCTGGTTCTGCACCTGACATTCGCTCCACATTTTCTCACCACTGAAGAAAAGGTGCAGCTCAAAACCACGTTCAAGTACCCTGGGCCAATGCTGTACCCTGGGCCAATGCTGAGCCAGTTTGGTGTAGTGGTTAAGTGTGTGGACTCTAATCTGGGAGAACCGGGTTTGATTCCCCCACTCCTCCACTTGCACCTGCTGATGTGACCTTGGGTCAGTCACAAGCTCTGGCACAGCTGTCCTTGAAAAAGAGCAGTTTGTGTCAGAGTTCTCTCAGCCCCACCCACCTCACAGGGTGTCTGTTGTGGGGAGGGGAAGGGAAAGGAGTTTGTAAGCCGCTCTGAGACTCCAAGTGAAGGGCGGGGTATAAATCCAATCTCTTCTCTTCTTCTTCTTCTACTTACTGCAAAATCACCCCTGAATGGGCATAAATCTATGCAGAAGGCACCATAAAACCCGATGATCAAAGGAAGCAAAAGCGGTATGCAGTGCAGAGGGGAATTTCTGTTCCAATGTGGTTTTGCTAAAACAACATACGGAAAAGCCAATGCAGAATAACCCTTGAATTCCCTCTACTCAAACACTGAGAAAATCTGGAGTGGCAGGCAAATGAGGAAAGGACCCCTGTGTGGATTTGAGGTAGGGTTGCCAGGTATCCTGGCATCCAGTGGGGGTCCAAAGCTCCGTGTACCATAGAGTTTTAATGCCAAATCCTAGAGCGTCCCCCGATGATGTCACCTCTGGGTGACGTCATCGCGCCAGGCATGTAAGCCCGATTACGGTACTTTGGGGGCGGGGTTCCCCCTGGCGGGTTCGGGGCCTCTAGAGTGGGCAAACCCTCACCGCCTCGCCCCCCAGGGGACCTGGCAGCCCTAATTCAAGGCAGGGTTAGGGGTTGGGTTGTCTGCTTAGGGGGGTGTATTTGTTCTCCTCATGTATCTGCTTTGAGGAAGATGGCACTGTTTGTTTTGTTTTCAAGGAAAGGGGAGAGTTTGGT
>NW_015166435.1:1014933-1032947 GCF_001447785.1 Gekko japonicus | reverse complement strand
GAAGTTGGTCTGTGTCCAAGTCGAGAAAGCGCGGCTGTAACACCCCTGTCCAGAACAAGAAGTTCTAGAAGTTAAAGGTTTCATTTAGAAAACGCAGTTTAGGAAATGTGACGTAAGACCTCCGACCACAGAAAATCTATCGATCTAGGATGGAAATAAAAGAGGAAAAGATTATTTTCTTCTGGCGTGGAAGTACTTTGAAAGGAAGCTGGCTTTTGAGAGGAAATGGCTTTTTAATGGATGTATCAAATTCAAAGTTGACTAATTCAGATTAGGCCGAGCACATGATTTCTGTTAGGCCCAGCTAACTACAAAGCAGAAGACAGCACTGGAGGATTGAATGGGGCCGCCCAGGGCTGGATCAAGGTATTTTTTCATCCCAGGCAAGGTACTTTACGCATGTTTCAAGTCAAGACCTTCTTCATGGTCGCAATTCTACTGTAGAAATCCTAAACGGAACCGATGCTCAACACATTTTTCCAGCAGCTACAACTCGCCATCAAATGATCCCGGTGGCTGTAGTCCAGGATGCATGTAGTTGCATGGTTACCCCCTATGTCGCTTGATCATCATTAACTCTTTGTTGAGAGACTGTGAAGTCCTCTTGAACTGACTGTCACTATCAGGGGTCCTTTCCTGCGGGAGCGCACAAGAGCGAAGCTCCGGCAGTAAGGAGCCCAGGGAGCGGGCATATGCAACAAGCCCCGCCCCCTGCTCCCAGCAGCCCTCAGTTGGGCCACGAGGAGCAAGAAGCAGCCAGGTAAGTTGGAGAGCCCCCCCCCCCGGGCCTGCCTTCAGGTACAAGCTCTCCCTCCTCTGTGAGGGCAGATCTGCGCATTCCCCCCCCCCAATAGCTAGCAATCCAAAACAGTTCAGTGGAGCCTGAGCAGTGGGTGTTGCCTTCTGACACACTTCTGGTGATGTCAGGGGGTGTGACATATGCAAATAAGTTATGCAAATAAGTTATGCTAATGAGCTCCTGCACCTCTTTTTCTACGAAATGACCCCTGGTCACTATTGTTGAGAGACCAAGCAGTCTCTTAGTTGGAAGTCCGGCCCTGGGCCCACCAGGGAGCTGTTTCCCCACTCCTTGGCATTGGATCTAGCACCGTCCCTGTCAACTGAACAGAAAAGCCAGCCAAATGGAAACAATGGGTCCTACCCTGAAATGTTACGTGCATCGAGGCTTCTTTTGCCCATCCGCATATAACAGACTGAGGGTTTGAGTGGCAGACTGATCGAGGAACAGCTATGAACATGAGAGATGTGCCAGCTTTTGCTGGCTCTGCCTCTTTGCTATGGTTCCCGGCCTCCAGGTGGCACCTGCCGATCTCCCGGTATTACAACTCAACTCTGGATGACCAAGATCAGTTCCCCTGGCAGAAAATGGCTGCTTTGGAATGTGGACTCCATGGCCTTATACCCTGCTGAGGTCCCTCTTCTCCATAAACCCCGCCTTCCCCAGGAAGGCCCCCAAAGTCTCCAGGTATTTCCCAACCCGGAACTGGTGACCCTGTCCTTTGCCTATTTACAACACCCTGACATTCCAAAATAGAACTGATAAAAATGCTTTTTTCTGTCTTTCCCCCAAAGCAGAGGGGGGAACTTACTGTTCTTAATCCAAATATTCATCACATATACAGCACTTTGGAGGTCTGAGTGTTATTCACATACATTATATGATGACAATATATGATGATGTCATTTCTGGGGGAAACCTGGAAGTGACTGTGGTAGCTCTAGGAATCACCTGAAATTCTGTGATAAAATCACAAAGTTTCCAGTGATTCCTAGAGCTACCACCACCACTTCTGGAATTTCTCTGGAACTGAGATCATCATGCTTGTGACACCAGTAAATCTTCCCCCCCACCACCACAATCAACACTTGGAGAAGTGACAGGCAATCCCCTGCCCTGACTGGAGGTTTCGCAGCCCTGATAGACGATAGATAGATAGATAGATAGATAGATAGATAGATAGATAGATAGATAGATAGATAGATGATGGATGGATAGATAGATGATGGATGGATGGATGGATGGATAGATGGATAGATGGATAGATGGATAGATGGATAGATGGATGATATTCCCCAGAAGAGAGAGTTGCTGTACGGTGTTTTAGTTCTCATGGGTGCTATTGGTGTGGAAGAAGGAGAATGGTTTTAATCCTTTCCCTCTTCAGTCTCTGGTTGGCTTGGGAGTGGTCGTTGCGTTCTGCTCCTTTTTACCAGTCCTTATCTGATCAGAGATTGTATTTGCTTTTTATTTGATGATAGCTGCTTTGAGTCCAATTGATCAGGAGGAAAGCAGGATATAAATATTTTAAATGAAATGAATATTGTTGTACAGATCAAGACTTGCACACAGAAACATGCCACCTTGGACATTATTAATCCCAGTATACATGATCCCAATATAAAATATAAATATTTTAAATGTAATAAATATTGTTTTGCAGATCAAAACACACAGAAACACATACCACCTTGGGTATTAGGGATGGGCACGAACTGAGAAACGAACTGCGGTTCGTAGTTCATTTTGAACCAGCTTGGTCACGTCATTCCTGAATCCAAAAACAAACCGCCTTTTTCCTATGGAGGTTCGTTTGGTTCATTAGTACGGTTCGTTCTCCAGACAGCCTGGTGCTGATTCAATCATTTCCTAGGCAATGCTGGGGGTGGACTTGTTGTTGTTGTTCAGTCGCACAGTCGAGTCCAACTCTTCGCGACCCCATGGACCAGATCCTGCCAGGCCTTCCGGTCTTCCGCTGTCCTCTGAAGTTTGCTCAACTTCATGTTCGTTGCATCTATGACACTGTCAACCATCTTATTCTTTGCCGTCCCCATCTTCTTTGACCTTCAATCTTTCCCAACATCAGGGTCTTCTCCAGAGAGTGCTCCCTTCTCATTTGGTGGCCAAAGTATTTGAGCTTCAGTTTCATTATCTGGCCTTCCAGGGAACAGTCAGGGTTGATTTCTTTTAGGATTGACTGATTTGATCTTCTTGCAGTCCAAGGGACTCTCAAGAGTCTTCTCCAGCACCATAGTTCAAAAGTATCTATTCTTCAGCGCTCGGCCTTCCTTTTGGTCCAACTCTCGCAGCCATACATGACTACTGGGAATACCATTGCTTTGACTGGGCGGACTTTTGTTGGCAGGGAGATGTCTCTACTTTTTATCATGCTGTTTAGGTTCGCCATCGGTTTCCTCCCAAGTAGCAGGCGTCTTTTAATTTCATGGCTGCAGTCACAGTCTGCAGTGATCTGGGATCCCAGGAACGTGAAGTCTGTCACTACTTGTGGACTTGTGGAGAGCTCTAAAAACACCCATAGCCGTTTCCATAGCTTGATTGGCAGCTCTGGGAGCCAACCACGGAGGTCCCATTCTGCTCTATAGGAGCAGATTGTGTATATATACCACACCCTGATTCAGCTGCTTTCACTTGGCAGCAGGAAGAGAGAGGAGTTAGTCATCGTGTGAGAGCGGCTTAGGAAGAATAGCTTTCTGTGTGGCTGATTTAAGGGGAAGCTAGAGCTGCGCTTTCCTGGGGGCACTTGCTTTGGGGGGGCTATAATCCAGACATCCCAAATCCAATCTTTGCCAAACTTGGAGGGTAGGTGGGGGAGAGACTGCTGAAGACTCCCTGTGAGTTCGGCACCTCTAACTCATGAAGGGACTGTTCTACCACCTCTTGAACTCACACACTGAACAAACCAGAAAGTGGTTCGGGAAACGAGGAAAGTTCATGGTTCGTGTAATCAAAGGAACCACGGACCACCACACACCACCATTTCTCTGGTTCGTGCCCATTCCTCTTGGGTATTATTAACCATACACACATACAGAGTAACAGTTGAATCGAAAAACACAAAACAGTGGTAGAAAGTCCATTCATAAATCTCACAGGACTGTGTCTACCCAGAGCTGCGAGGTCCTGACTTGGATAGCTCAGGCTAGCCCGATCTCATCAGATCTCAGAAGCTAAGCCGGGTGGGCCCTGGTTAGTACTTGGATGGGGGACCACCAAGGAAGTCCTGGTTGTCTATGCAGAGGCAGGCCATGGCAAACCACCTCTGCATATCTCTTGCCTTGAAAACCCTATGGGGTTGCTGTAGTTGGCTGTGACATGACCAGGGGTGGGGGGCAGACTGCCGAACAGCCAGTAGGAAAAGATTGTCCTGCCTCTTCGATAGAGACTTAATGTGTGGCAATGGCAGAGGAGCTTTTGGAGGGTGGAGGTAAATGAGATCGCCTAGTAAATAACATTCTCTTAAGGTAAAGGTTCCCTTGCTCGAAAGCCAGTCGAGTCCGACTCTAGGGTTGCGGCGTTCATCTCCATTTCAAAGCTGAAGAGCCAGCGCTGTCCGAAGACATTTCCGTGGTCACGTGGCCGGCATGACTAAACACCAAGGCGCACGGAACGCTGTTCCCTTCCCATCTACTTGCAATTTCTTGCTTTCGAACTGCTAGGTTGGCAGGAGCTGGAACTAGAGACGGGAGCTCACTCCGTCATGCGGCACCCGGGTCTCGAACTGCTGAACTACCGACCTTCGACAGCCTGCAGTTCAGCGTCTTAACCACTTGAGCCACTGCAGCTCCTTAACATTCTCTCAGGCCTCATTAAAGAGGCAGGACCTATTTTCTGCACTGTCGGCAACCTCCCGTGCACCCCTAAGATTTTACTGTAAGAGCGAAGATTTCAACTAGGTGCTGCCTGATTTGCAGTTCAGTCTCGGAGGTGCTACATTACACAAGTTCTCTGTCTCTCTGTAAATATTTGTTAACAAGGGGGGGTGGGATCCAACTTCTCCCCTGACTCCCCCCACCACCATCTCTTTGCTGGTTTTGCCATCACTTCTCCCTCCCCAATCATTGTCACCTCCCCCTCAATTATTGTCACCTCCTCCACTAGACTTTCTGTTGGTGTATCCTTCTCCTCTTGAGAGCCAGCGTGGTGTAGTGGTTAAGAGTGGTGGACTCTAATCTGGAGAACCGGGTTTGATTCCCCACTTCTCCTCCACATGCAGCCCACTGGGTGACCTTGGGTCAGTCATAGGTCTTTCAGAACTCTCTCAGCCCCACCTATCTCTCAGGGTGTCTGTTGTGGGGACAGGAAGGGAGGGTGATTGTAAGCTACTCTGAAACTCCTTCCGGTAGTGAAGGGCGGGGTATAAAAACCAACTCTTCCTCCTCCTCCTCCTCCTCCACCTCGCCCTTGGCCTCTCTGCCTTGACAACAAGGTGACTTACCATGTACCATGGTTGCTAAGAAAACACAAAATGGCAGCCAAGCTCTGGACAGGAATTGTTTGGGCATCTGTGTCTGCGCAGACATCACAGCTAAGCTGGGGGTCTGTCTGTCTGTCTGTCTGTCTCTCTCTCTCTCTCTCTGTCCCCATGCATATACATATATAAAACAAATTTAGGTTTTTCTGCAAACCCAGCAGTTCACCCAAATTTGCAGAACCCCAAATGGTAACCATACCTGGCCCCGTTGAACAGAATTTGCTCTTATTTCTAGAGATTTGCCACTGCAGACCTTATACATGATACGGATAAAATGTCTGGAGATGACAATGGAAACATGTTATTTATTTATTTGGACCCTGCTTTTCTCTCCAAGGAGCACACAAAGTGTCTGGAATCATTCTCCTCTCCTCCATTTTATTCTCACAACAATCTGGTGAGGTAGGTTAGGGGTGTGTGACTGGCCTGGGGACATCCAGCCAGCTTCCATGGCAAGACTCGAATTGAGCACAATGTAGCTTGCAAGCACTGTATGGTTGTTGGTGGATGTTGACAGTCGCAGAAGGGAGGGGTTGATCAAATTAGTTCAGGAGAGATTATGGAGTGGGGATATCCACAAAGGTTGAGAAATATACTTTTCAGGGGGGAAAGTGTCTTTGTAGAAAGAACCTAATTTCGAATGGTTTGTACTGAGCCTGGCAATTAGTGGGAGGGGGGCAGGAGTATGATTTGGGTGTGTGTGATGGTGCAAACACGATGATGTCACTTCTGGGTACAGTCCAGAAGTGACAATGGGTAGTTCTAGGAATTGCCAGAGACTCTGTGGTTTTACCACGGAGTTTCTGGTGTTTCCTAGAGCTACCCATTGTCAATTGTAGGTTTTACCAGGAAGCGACATCATTGTGCTCATGACACTCATGGATTTTAAAAAATATATTTTTTAATTTCTAATTTATCCCCCACTGCACCTCCAGCAAGTGGCCCTTTAACAGCCCATTGCCTGACAATCAGCTGGGAGCCAGAAATAGGGAAAGGAGGGAATGAGTCACAGCTGAGACACAGGCGTGGTGGCACCTTCGCTGGAGTTGCTCAGCTCCCACAGGAATGGTGGAGGAGAGAAGCCTCTAAAGGCACATCAGGGCCAGGCCTTTCATAAGGCAAAAGGAAATCCGCCAAGGAGGCTTTTGAAAGGCTGAAAGGAGAGAGGTGGAGGGAAAGGGTGAAGGAAACCCTCTCCCCTCCCCTCTCAGTCCAAGGCCTGTGGGAGGGAACGCAGCACTCCCAGCTGGCAGGGATCCACCAGACTTAAGCGAGGGATCCCTACAGAGCTCAGAAAACATACCTCCTCAGTCGTTTTCAGAAAAGAAGTCTTTAAAAACCACTATAAATCATTCTCTCTCAAAGACTGGAACATGAGAATGAGCCCTGGTATGTACATTTGAGGCATAATTTTCCATGTGAAGCATCCGACCCCCGTATCCACTCTGCAGGGGAGAAAAGATGGGGGGGGGATCATTACGATGCATTGTTTGAAATGGAGCCTTTAAAACACTGGGCTTTCCTGATTAATCTGGAATTCGTCAGCTAATTTATTTTTCATGCCAATGAACGGTTTAGTGGTTTCAGTCCTAAAAGAGCTTAAATATTCTCACAGTGCTATTCGAAGTAGACTCTACTTAGAATAGCACTGTGAGAATATTTAACATATACCCATTGACTTCAATGAGGGGTTAGTGTCAAAAGTTTTTGTTTAAGGGCAGCAAGTTGGTCCAAAAAACCCCCCCACAAAGTGCTGGAGTGTGATTCCCCATAACCTTGGGGTAATGTGCTACTCCCAGTCTCCTTAACTAACTCATCAGCCAGAGACCAAGGGACTAGATCTCCAGCCCTCCTGAGTCTAACCAAGAAGTCAACCCTGCAAGGAGAGCTAGTTTCGTGTAGTGGTTAGGAGCGCAAACGCTAATCAGGGAGAACCAGGTTTGATTCCCCACTCCTCCACATGCAGCTGCTTGGTGTGACCTTGGGTCAGTTACAAGTTCTTTCAGAGCTGTTCTCTCACGAGCAGTTCTCAAGAGAGCTCTCTCAGCCCCACCTACCTCACAGGGTGTCTGTTGTGGGGAGGGGAAGGAAAGGAGATTGTAAGCTTCTCTGAGACTCCTTCAGGTAGTAAAGGGCGGGGTATAAATCCAATCTCTTCTTCTTCTTCAAGTTGAGTTCCAAAAACAGAAAAAATAAATTAAAAAAAACAATTACCCTGGTAGCTGTAGCCAAAGTACTGTAGTCAGACTGAAGCCGCCAAAGCCAAGAACACTACAAAATATCATTAAGAAGATTTATTAAAGGAGCGTACAATAATACACAATATAAGAGCGGTAAAAAGCAAGGATAAATAATAAAAGCAAAATATCTAATAGAAGCACTTTTAGAAGCATCGAGTCTCTAAGTCCAGATGTTACCTGACCAGACTGAGCTGACAGCTCTGGGTTCAGAAATTCCTGGAGATTTTAAGAGTGGAATCTGGGGAGGGTGGGGTTCGATGAGAGGAAGGACCTCAGCAGGGTATAATGCCATAGAGCAGGGGTGTCAAACATGTGGCCCGGGGGCCAGATCAGGCCCCCAGAGGGCTTCTATCAAGCCCGCAGTGGAACTGGCTGTCTTCTGCTTCGTCTTCCAGTTCTGCTGCTGCTGCATCATCGTAGGTTTGCAGCTTACAGATACACACCTGAACAGCATACTCAAGATTGCAACAGCACGGACATTTTGATCCAATAATTCAGAGCAAGAGGTGTCAGTTATCAGACACTGTTAAATAAACAAAATATTGCAAGAGTGCTGATGTTTTAAGCATGTTTTTAAGTTTAAAAAAACCTTTGTGTTTGTGTCCTTTATAAAGTTTATATCTCCACTACCTGGCATTACATTTTATGACACACATGGCCCGGCCCAACGAGATCTCGTTTATCTCAGATCCGGCCCTCATAACAAATGAGTTCGACACCCCTGCCATAGAGTCCACCCTCCAAAGCAGACATTTTCTCCAGGAGAACTGATCTTGGTTGTGTGGACATCAATTGTAATACGGGGAGATCTCCTGGTGCCACCTGGAGGTTGACAATCCTAATCCAAGAGATCCGAAGTTCAAGAAGAGAAGAGATTGGATTTATACCCCACCCTTCACTACCCAAAGGTGTCTCAGAGCGGCTTACAAACTCCTTCCCCTTCCCCTCCCCACAACAGACACCCTGTGAGGTGGGTGGGGCTGAGAGAGCTCTTTCAAGGACTGCTCTTGAGAGAAGAAGAAGAGACTGGATTTATACCCCGCCCTTCACTACCCAAAGGTGTCTCAGAGCGCCTTACAAACTCCTTTCCCTTCCCCTCCCCACAACAGACACCCTGTGAGGTAGGTGGGGCTGAGAGAGCTCTTGACAGAAACTGCTCTTCTTCAAGAACAGCTCTTATCAGAACTACGGCTTGCCCAAGGTCATCCAGCCAGGTGCAAGTGGAGGAGTGGGGGATCAAACCCGGTTCTCCCAGATTAGAGTCTGCGCACTTAACCACGTCACCAAACTGGCTCTCCAAGGCAGGTGCTTTGGCCAGTAATGTTCATGTGGTCTAGATTCAAGAAGTCCCACCGCAGGGGTCATTTTGTAGAAAAAGAGCTAGGGGAACTCATTAGCATAACTCATTAACATATGCCACACCCCCTGACATCACTGGAAGTGTGTCATAAGGCCACACCCCCTGACATCACCGGAAGTGTGTCATAAGGCCTGGCAGTGGACCTGCAAGGCCAGCGGAAGTGTGAGGAAGCCCCGCGAAGGCCCCTGCCCCCAACGGTCCCAGCCACCGCCGGCCTTGCAGCTCCAGGCCAGCGGGAGTGCGAGGAAGCCCCACCAAGGCCCTCCCTGGCCCCAGGCAGGCAGGGGTGGGGAGAGGCGGGGGGGAGGCAACTTACCCTCCCTCTTCTTCCGTCTCCTCCTGGCTGAATGAGGGCTGGAAGCGGGGCGGTACGCGGGGGCGGGGCTTCATCGTGTGCCCTGCCCCCCCCCCGCACCTCACCCGGGGGAACGGCGATCCCCCGCAATTCTCCTCGAATCGACCTCTGCCCACCAGGGGGTGGGAAAGATGTCTGAGGCTGATGGGGCAGAAACTAGTGGACATGGGAAATGCACTGTGATCTTCTGATGGCTCGCCTCAGTTTGAAAGGTGAGAAAGGAGAGGGGCTGTGGCTCAGTGGCAGAGCGTCTGCTTGGCACGGAGAAGATCCCAGGTTCAATCCGCAGCATCTTCAGTTAAAAAGGACCAGGTGGTGGGTGATGGGAAAGACCTAAACCTGAGATACTGGAGAGTGGCTGCCAGTCTGACAGGTCAAGGGTCAGACTTGGGAGGAGGAGGAGGAGATTGGATTTCTACCCCACCCTTCACTTGGAGTCTCAGAGTGGCTTACAAACTCCTTCCACTTCCCCTCCCCACAACAGATGCCCTGTGAGGTGGGTGGGGCTGGGAGAGCTCTTAGAGAACTGCTCTCGAGAGAACAGCTCTGTCAGAACTAGGGCTTGCCCAAGGTCATCCAGCAGCTGCACATGGAGGAGTGGGGAATCAAACCCGGTTCTCCCAGATAAGAGTCCGCGCTCCTTACCACTACACCAAACTGGCAGCTTCATCGTTTCATGAGGAAAGAGAAAGAGCAGATGCCTCTGAAGAGGAATATGGTTATAGGAAATAATCCTGAGCTCTTTGCAGATGTAAATGGTACATGGCAAAGACATGTTCAAAAAGCATAAATGAATGCAGTGTTGGTAGCAGTGGAGCTTGGGGGGGGGGAAGAGAGACAGAGAGTGTCATAGGAAGGAAGAAGAAACTGCAAACTGGCACTGAAATGTGTAGGAAGTATCTTTTTTAAAGAACGGCAGAGAAAATGAGGAAGAATGCAGGCCAGACTCCAAATGCACACTGTGCCAGAAAGAATAACAGGCATCTTCTGAAACAATGTGACCGGCCTCTTGGGCAACATTAGTGGCTGCACCGAATGAATGACCCTGTAATAGATCCATAAGTGCAGTTTTAAGCAGGGCGAATTCTTCTCTCCCCCCCCCCCGTTCCACCCGGCCTTGTATGCTGTTGTCTTTTCAGACCCTGAGATCTTTCCTGACGACAACGTGAGGCCAGGGACCGAGGAGCAGTGTTCGCAGACACACAAAGCGGCCGCGCCCCCCCCCGCCCGTTTTTGCCGCGCACTCCAGCTCTCCGCACATCTGCAGGAGATTTAAGCGGCCGCATCTGGTTGTGTTTGGACAAATGCAGTCCCGGAGTCACTAATAATTCCTGAGGCTAAAGGCCTCCCTCCTGTAACCTTGTTAATATTCTCACAAGGCCTGGTGTGAACGCCTCGCAGCGTCGGTACAGAATTCAGCCGGGCGAGAGTTCTTCCTCCCCCCCCCTTCTCACATCTCTTTAACGTCCTCTCTTTTCTCGTACCAGGGGTGGCCTCCAGTTTCCTGGCCACCCACACGACCAGACAGCCTCCCTCCTACTCGGCTCTCAGTTTCAAGGAATTTCCTTTTGTCAAAGGCAAACTGTGACTGACAGATCTCCCTCCTCTTCAAGTGCAACCTTCTTAGTGCCCGATTTAACTATGTCCTTATGGGGTGGAAAGGATTACCTAGGTGTGAAGGAGATGCCCGACTCCCCTTCCACCCTCCGCTCCTGGGCTTTCAAAGACAGTCAGACCGCTGGCCGCGGCGGGTCTGGCGCTTCTCACATTTTGCACAGGCATGCGCCGAGACGATTTGAAGCCGAGAAATGGCTCCGGAATAACAAACTTTGGTTTGAAGGTTTTTATATCGCTTGTAACTCGAGTGCTGATTTAGAGAGGTCAAAGATATGAGCGGGGAGCTATCCTTTTTCAGATCTGGGGTTGCCACCCTCCGGGTGGGGCCAGGAGATCTCCTGCTGTTACAAGCGATCTCCAGACAATGGGATCAGTTCCGCTGGAAAAAATGGCTGCTTTGGAGGGTGGACTGCAGGGCTATTTTGGGGCAGGAACGCACAGGAACGGAGTTCCGGCTGGCTTCCAAGTTGGCCACGCCCAGCAGGGACTCATTAGCATAACAGGCCACACCCAACAGCAGGAACTCATTAGGATTGGCTACATTAGGGGTGTGTGGCCTAACATGCAAAGGAGTCCCTGCTACAAAAAAAGGCCCTGGGTTTTGACAACAAGCAAGGTAAACAGAATAAGAAGCAAAAGGTGGGTGTGGCTGGATGAGCACACTTCTGGTAACATGGGGGTGCAGCCTAATATGCTAATGAGTTCCCGCTGCTGGGTGGGGCCTATTATGCTAATGAGTTCCTGCTGGGCTTTTTCTACAAAAAAAGCCCTGGTGGACTGTATGTACCTGCTGAGGTTCTTCCCCCGCCAAAGCCCTGCCCTCCCCAGGCTCCACCCCCAAATCTCCAGGTATTTCCCAACCCCCAGAGCTGGTAGCCCTACAACTGGATTTCACCTCAGTCATGAACTCAGAAGAGGAGGAGGAGGAGGAGGAGATTGGATTTCTACCCCGCCCTTCACTCGGAGTCTCAGAGTGGTTTACAATCTGCTTTCTCTTCCCCTCCCCACAAGAGACACCCTGGGAGGTAGGCGGGGGCTGAGAGAGCTCTTTCGAGGACTGCTCTTGAGAGAACAGCTCTGAGAGGACTTGTGACTGACCCAAGGCCACACCACCAGCTGCGTGTGGAGGAGTGGGGAATCGAACCCTGTTCTCCCAGATTAGAGTCCACGCTCCTAGCCACTACACCAAACTGGCTAGGTTACTAGTGGTCTCACTTTCCAAAGAAAGGATTGTTGAGATGTGGCTTTGAGGATGTTGCAGGCTGTTGGGAGATGGCCTCGGGAGGCCTACCTGAGCCCTGAGCACATGACGAACGGAATGGTAATGGCTTCCAGTGACTGTTGATCACTCCAGTTTGGTGTAGTGGTTAAGTGCGCGGACTCTAATCTGGGAGATCCGGGTTTGATTCCCCACTCCTCTACTTGTACCTGCTGGATGACCTTGAGCAAGCCATAGTTCTGATAAGAGCTATTCTTGAAAAAGAGTCAAGAGCTCTCTCAGCCCCACCTACCTCACAGGGTGTCTGTTGTGGGGAGGGGAAGGGAAAGGAGTTTGTAAGCCGCTCTGAGACACCTTTAGGTAGTGAAGGGCGGGGTATAAATCCAATCTCTTCTCCTCCTCCTTCTCCTCCTCCACAGGCCTCAATTCTTGGGGAATGGCTTTGGAGGATGTGATCCCTGGGCTGAGGAAGAAGTGTCTGTGCAAGAAGAAAACACAGCTGAGAGACTCTGCAGAGAGTTGGCCAAGGCACGTTGTGTGTGTAGGGCCTCTATGTGTGCCTGTCTGTCAGAGGCAAAGGAAAGACCCCCCCTCCCAGGCAGCCCTGAAGGGCAACCAGGCCTCCTCCTCCCAGCTGGGAAGTGCCAGCATATTGGGGAGTTGGCTGGTGCCCAGGAAACACTTGGGTGAAGTGCAGCTTGTGACACCTGTAATTCTGCACGGATGAGGCCAAGAGAACCAATAAGGGGCTTCCCTGCAGCTCAGGGCCGGGTGCCCAGCCTGAGGCGAAAGGAAGGGCTGCAGTAGATATCCCTGGAAGCGGCTTCGAAAAGAACAGCCATCAAAGCGGCTTCCACAATGAGGCTTTGCTCTGGTTTTGTGTCTAAAATGGAGCAGGTGTTCAGGCGGCATCTGCATGAATTGTCCCCTAAATGTTCCCTTCCTATGTTTGCCCCCCCCCCCCATGCTGCCGTCTTTCCAAAGCCTGGTTTGGTACAGTGTTTTGGGAAAGGTCACTATCAAAGTGCAGGTGGTGAGGTGAGCGTTTTTGAGCTCCCACTCCCATCAGCCCTATTTTCCTCATCTCGGTTTCCAGTGACAGCCATCTCCCACAACACCAGAGGGCTGTGAGGGGCTTTAAAAACAACACTTAGTATTTTAAAACAACACTTAAGGATGTATCGCTATAACGTTAAGCTAAACTGACTCTTCTTTAAATTGGCAATTGACATATCTCTGTAACTAGTGATATATTGCTTGACAATTTTTTAAAAGCCCCCTAAAGCCCTCCAACTCCCTAAAAGGCAAATCAGTAGGTCATAGACCAAATCAAGCCTGAACTCTCTCTAGAAGCTAAAATAGCTGAACTGAGGCTATCGTACTTAAGTCACTTTGAGAGCCAGTTTGGTGTGGTGGTTAAGAGCACAGACTCTAATCTGGGAGAACCAGGTTTGATTCCCCACTCCTCCACATGCAGCTGCTCGTGTGACCTTGGGTCAGTCATAAGTTCTCTCAGAGCTGTTCTCTCAAGAGCAGTCCTCAAAAGAGCTCTCTCAGCCCTGCTTACCTCACAGGGGGTCTGTTGTGGGGAGGGGAAGGGAAAGGAGATTGTAAGCTTCTCTGAGACTCCTTCGGGTAGTGAAGGGTGGGGTAGAAATCCAATCTCCTCCTCTTCTTCCTCCTCCTCTTTTTCTTCTTCTCATGAGAAGACAAGAGTCACTGGAAAAGACCATAATGCCTGGAAAAGTCAAACACAGCAGGAAAAGACATAGATCCAACCTGAGATGGATTGACTCAATAAAAGAAGCCACAGTTTGCAAGACCTGAGAATGGCTGCTAATGATAGCACGTTCTGGAGCATATTAAGTCATCGGGTCGCCATAAATCAGAAGCGTTTAACATACCCTTCCAGTGGTGTGGGGGGAATAGTGGGGGGGGGCAAGGGAGTGGGGGGACTACTGTGCAGATCTCAGGTGTCGTTGCTAATTCCTTTGCAATCACAGTGGCAATGAAGGGACCCAGAAAATCGTTGCCATGTGGATGCAGCCTGTGACGGTGTCTGAGCATAAGAAGAGCATTGCTGGGTCAAACCAGTGATCAAACTAGTCCATCTTTTTGTTTCACGCAGTGGGCCAACCAGTTCCCCTGGAGGGCTAGCCACAGGGCATAGAAGCCAAGGCCTCCCCCCGCCCCCGATATTTTATCCTGGCACTGGGATTCAGAGGTTTATCGCCTCCCGATATGGCTCATAGCCGTCGATGGAGCTCTCCTCCATGCATCTGTTTAAAGCCATCCACTCTTATGACTCTCACTAATACAGAGAAAAGAGGAAGAAGAAGAAGAAGGTGCAAGGGAGTGCAGTTTATTTGGCCTTTTCCCAATCCAATCATTTATTACGCCAAAGCCAGCAACAATATCAATTCACAATAATAGCCAGTGGATTAGTAAAAATACAAATATAAAATCTGAAATATATATATAAAAAAATGTATATATAAAATCCAGAATAAATAAAAACAAGTTACAGTATGTCTTCGGTTACAAGGGATTTACGTTTTCCAATCACTAAACAACAAAACGATGCAAATGATATATTTGACCTTTTTGAATCCCAACGTGTTTAGGCCAATTAGCCACATTCCCGTGCGCGGGAGAAGGAGCCCCAGGCCGTTAGACCTGAAGCTGAGAACCGAAAGCGCTCCCACGCTTGACCTGAAGCCTTTTTATATAAACTGAAAAAGATAAAAGGACTCAAGGTAAACATTAATACAAGGTCCATGTCCGAAAATGTAGACAGTGTGGTATGCTCAGAGTGATATAATAATAATATTGAAATTAACAAGTATGGATGTAATTGTATCTATTTTAACTTTGTTTTTTTAGATTCCCTGCCGAAGCTTATCATGAAACATGTTGGAATCTAAAATGTCAAATAAACAGCTCTCCCTTACACCTTGTTCTTCTTTTTCTCTCCTACCTACTGGCACGGTCTTATTTTCTTCCCTCTCTAATACAAACATAAGAAGATCTTGGATGATGAAGCAATTTTGTTGATTGTTCATGTTCAAACACTATAATTTGTCTGCATTAATGTATGCTTTGTACTACCAAAAAGAGTTTGAAAGGCAATAATTATATTCTCAGCTTCCTCTGCTAAGTAGGGATTGGCGTACCCGTGGCTCCCCCCCCCCCCCGAAAAGAGGCCATTTTTTCTGAAAAGGGGATTTAGTTCTCTCTGCTTTTCCCTCTCCTTTTCCACAGCCAACGCTGTCAACAATTAGCACAATTAGATCCATTTTAGCTGTAGAATCTCTATGTACTTTCAACACATCTTAAAAATGGCCCGGTACCAGGACTACCTGGGCTGATTTTGTGCAACACAGAACAAATAAACAGCAGGCCCGATGGGATTCAGATGCTGGGCAGGCCTCTAGATCTGCTGTCTAATTCTGCAGAATGAGCCCAGCCAGCTGCAAGTGACTTAGTAACACAGCAGTTTCTCTGTGATCGGAGAGCTCCTGCCCCATCCCTCGTAGAGTCCTCACATCTCTTCTGTATATCAAACCAGGGCAAAGGCACAGCAAAAAGCCAAACCTATTGCTGGCTATGCGCTGTAACAATAAAATTCATTCATTCATTCATTCAAAAAGCCAAACCACTATTTGCTACAGATGCATCCACCAGTTAAGCTCGCATTCTGATCGCTGGTTGTAATCTGGCAGCCAGTTTTTCACCAGGTGGTTTGACTGTGAGCATCCATCAGCAGGTTCGGAGAGGGGCAGAGCATCTTGCTTGGCATGCAGAAGGTTCCAGGTTCAATCCCCAGCAGCTCCACTTAAGGATCAGGTAGTAGGTGATGTGAAAGACCCCTGCCTGGAGCCCTGGGGAACCGCTGCCAATCTGAGTAGACAATACTGGCCTTGAATGGTCAATGGTTGGATTCAGTAGAAGTCAGTTCATGTGCGTGTGTATGTGGATTACCTCCGGTACATTCAAATGGTACAATATAGTGTAGTATTTCACATATGTACATTCTCACCACCTGATGGGAGTCTTCGTTCCTGCCTTCCCCTTCACCTGTCATCACCGCGTGATGCTCTGCTGCCAATTGTCTAAATAAAGAGGGAGCCAACCAGTCAATCACTTATCAATAAACTCAGTGTTTTGTTTTTTTAAATCCTTACCATTTGGTCTTCATCTAAAAGTCGCTACCATTATTTTGTGCATGTGCGTTTTGCCATAGCCCTAACCAGTGTTCCCTCTAAGCTGAGTAGGTGTGAGCTAGCTCACAGTCTTTTAGCCTCCTCCAGCTCACATGTTTTTGTCTTCACTCAGGAAGGAGGGCTCCAGAGCAAACTAAATCGATGCCGTAGCCAAATCGCTCGCTCACAACTTTCATGCCAGTAGCTCACAAGGTAGAATTTTTGCTCACAAGATTCCACGGCTTGGAGGGAGCCTTGGCCCTAGCAGAGTTGTATGTTTGTCTGCTGAACATGTTCTTGGAGAAGTTCACAGCATCTCCAGTTGCAGTTGTTTTCCCCTCAGTTACCTGGCAAACCGAGCAGTAGAAAAGAGCAAGGGTCCAGTAGCACCTTAAAGACTAACAACTTTTGCAGCAGGGTACGAGCTTTTGCGAGTCCAGTGGTCATTTCGTAGAAAAAGAGATGGAGGATCTCATTAGCATAACCCCTTAGCATAACTTATTTGCATATGCCACACCCCCTGGCATCACCAGAAGTGTGTCAGAAGGCAACACCCCCCGCTCAGGCTCCACTGGACTGTTCTGGATTGCTAGCTATTGGGGGGGGGGACGTGCAGATCTGTCCTCACAGAGGAGGGAGAGCTTGTACCTGAATAAAATTTGGTCTTAAAGGTGCCACTGGACTGTTTTGGACCGGGGGCCGGGGGGGGCTCTGCAGCTTACCTGGCTGCTTCTTGCTCTGACTGAGGGCTGCGGGGAGCAGGGGGCGGGGCTTGTTGCATGTGCCCGCCCCCTGGGCTCTTTACTGCCAGAGCTCCGCTCCTGTGCACTCCTGCAGGAAATGACCGCTGTGCAAGTCACTGCTCACTTCTTCAGAGACAGACAGGCAAACTGGGAAGTGAGCAAGAAAGCTGGGATGTTATTAAAGTCCAGCTCAAGCCCTTGGGCCTTCCTGTTCCTGACCAGGCACCCTGCACCTCCCTCCTGCCTTGGGCATGCAGCGGCAACTGTGCCACAAGTTGGCTACGTAAAGAAACATGGTGAGAATGTGGGTGAGTCTGTGAAAGAAATCATTAAGATATTAAAGATCCATATGGTGATTACACATGGGTTTCGTTAACGTATCACAATCCACATGTGGCTTGTCGTATGGGGTGCGACGCACTAAAAGACTTGCTCTGTGATTCTGGATTTTGGACAAGCAGAAATGCATGTGGTTTGGCAAAGAACCAGGCCTGGAAGCCAGGCCTGACTTAATACTTTTAGGCGACAATTCTATGCACATCTACCTAGCAGCATATCCCAGTTGAACTATGTATAAATCTACAGAGGAGCAGGCAGAACGTATAGACCCTGGGTCAGTATTATCTCTGAGACAACACTTAGGCCTTTAGTTCAGTTAGGGTTGCCAGCTCCAGGTTGGGAAATAAGTGGATAAATTTGGGGGTGGAGTAGGGTTGCCAAATGTTACTTCTCCGGCGGGAGACTCCTGCGCGGCTCCTGGAGCGTGCGCATGCACACAAAGCGCGCGCGCGCCGCATGCACATTACAGGGAAGTGACGTCATGATGCCGGGCACGCTGGGGGCGGGGCCACGACCATACAAGGGAAAACCATAGAGTTTTCCCTTGTATGGCCGTGGCCCCGCCCCCAGCGTGCCCGGCGTCATAACGTCACTTCCCTGTGACGTGCACGCTGGGGCGGGGTTCCCCCCGGGGCCCGATTCCCTGGG
>NW_015166435.1:1014044-1014833 GCF_001447785.1 Gekko japonicus | reverse complement strand
CCCCCCCTCCCCCCCCCCCGGGCCTAGGGACTCCAGGTTGGTGGTCCCCCCCTGGCCAACACTGTGGAACGAGCTCCCTACTGAGATTAGAGCTCTACGGGACCTCCAGCAGTTCCGTAGAGCCGTGAAAACGTAGCTGTTTCGTCAAGCGTTCCAATATGAACGGACTGCACCGGTTGAGTCACACTAGCACTTTATTACCGGATGCCGCTGTATTTATTTACTTAGTTTTATTGTATTTATTGGCATTGAATGGGATTGTATTTTAAATCTTGTAATTGCTGATTTTAAATTGTATGTTGGTTTTAAATTGCTTGTAAGCCGCCCTGAGCCGCTTCGGCGGGAAGGCAGGATAGAAGTCAAACGAATAAATAAAATAAATAAATAAACATGCCCATGCTTGGGAATCAGTTGATTCCTCAGTTTATAACAACCCGGTCTCACTTCATCCCTCCCGTACTGGAGTGCTTGCTCTGAGTATAACAGTTGTTAAAAAATTGGAAAGGAGTTTTGAGGAGGCTGTAAAAATAATAAAAAGTCTGACACAAATATGAAGAACTGATGTTGTCAGGTTAGGTTGGCAAATGGAACCCATCTTGGACTAACAAGACTTAACATCAAGAGCACCGCACTTTATTTAATGATTGTTTTTATGCGGTTTTAATTGTTTGTTATGGCATTTGCCTCTGTTGTTAGCCGCCCTGAGCCCATTTGGGGAGGGCGGGATATAAATCAAATAAATCAAATAAATAAATAAATAAATAAATAAATAAATGTAATTTCATGTGG